>NC_136686.1:44419081-44709081 GCF_903797595.1 Erithacus rubecula
TCTCTCTTTCTCTCTCTCTCTCTCTCTCTTTCCTCTCTCTCTCTCTCTCTCTCTCTCTCTCTCTCTCTCTCTTTCTCTCTTTTTTTTAAATTTTTTTTTTTAATTTAGGGATTAATTTCTTCCTCAAGGTTTTGGTTTTCAGTGCCTGAAAAATGTAAAATGTAAGCAACCAGAGACATTTCCTGAAACTGAATTACCTGTTTCACTGATCAGAAAGCCTTGTGTGCTGTCCATCAAGGTGGACATCAGCCAGTGAATCACATCTCACTTCTGGCTGGGACCTTTCAGGTACAAATATTATGATGCTAATGTGAGTGTTACTTAGTGTCAGAATTTTAGATTGATTTTCAATATCTAGAAATTTAATCCACAGTCTGAATTGCTTCAGGTCTGCCCTAATGAATGTTACTGGCATATCACATCTTTATTGATGTTATTTTTAAGACAGATATGTGAGAAGAGGGACTACACAGAGACAGCATTTCCCTCCATTAAGAGTGCAGCAAGCCAGCCCAAACAATATTCTGTCTGTTAAGGGTATGATGTGAGATTTATTATGAAAGTTTTCTCTGCCTTTCAAGCTTAAACAACATTATCAAACTGCCATAGGTTTTTTTTTTTGTTTTGTTTTAGAACCCTCACTGAGGAAAACAACATATTAATGTAGTGAAAATAGTTTGAAAATATTAATTTTACTGATATTATTAATAAAGGGAAAAAACTTAGTTGTGGAAAAATTGTCCCAACATGTAGTAAAAGGGTACCCTAAAACATTTCTTAGAATGCTTGGAACAATGAAACATAGCTCATCAGCAGTACTTAAAACTGTGTTTGCTAAAAGAATCTCACTGTTTGTTGAATATTTTCTAGATCTAAATTGTGCCAAAAATTCTAATTTTTCTCTTGATATTCACTTTTTATTATATTAAAAGAGTATGAATATGGAGTAATAGTTCTTTCAGGCAACAGTTTCCAGGGTACAAAAATGCCATGGAATAGAAATAAATAGAAAAAATATCAAGACTTCCTGGGTTTTATTTGAAATATTTCCACTACACTTATTGGGGGAGAATAAATTTCAGATGCTAGGTGTTAATTAGATAAGAGTAAATTAATGGAGGGTCTCACAGCATCTTATTTGTGAACTGAGCATTTGTGTCACTGATATTTAGCAGCCCTAAGCAGCTAAGAGAAGTTTCAACAGCCTCCACCTCTTCTTAGGAACTTTTTTGCCCTTATCTTGTTCTTCAGTTCCATAGTAAAAGTGGATTTAACCATTTATTGGGTTTTATTGATTGGGAAATAGTTCTTAGCAGACATAAAGTAGATGTTTATTTCAGTTTTGTCCACATCATTATACTGTAGATTGACATCCTATAAATGCCATAAATGCCTGTTTTTGAAGTTGAGAATGATGCTGGAAAAGCTTGTAGACATTATGCAGACATGTTGCTTTTGTCCTTACTAAGTAACTTCTAAAATCAGCATACTTTCACTATATTTATCTTTCAAACATGAAAAAAAGTTGAAGTTTAAGGATTTTTATTTTGGTTTTTTTTTGTTTTTTTTTTTACTTTTGCATTGACAGGCTTTCATTTTAGCAAAAAGAACTCATACAATCAAAGAAATTGAAGTTATGGGGAATTTTTTGCTAGTCTTTTTTTTTTTTTTTTTTTTTTTTTTTTTTTTTTCCTAGTACTAGCCTAAGTGGAAAAACACATTTTTCTAGAGATACTCTATGAATAAACAGGATATTTAATGAGCAGCCATTAGGCAGAAATTCCTCCATCATGTGGAACCTTCTAAATCTCACCAAGGAAATAACCATTTGTGATCTTTCCTTGAAACTGGGTTTATCATATTTCGTGGCAATTTTTCATGTTCCCTCTATTCATGTATGTTACTGTTTCACCTGTACATACACCACATTTTGTGGTACAGTTTTTATTTTGTTTCATTATGACTCCATATGTTCTGAAGGCCTTTTAGATGCAGAAAATATGTAATGGTAAAGCTCCTAATAGCCTAGTTAAGGCAATCAACTA
Organism: Erithacus rubecula; assembly: GCF_903797595.1. Lineage (NCBI taxonomy): Eukaryota > Metazoa > Chordata > Aves > Passeriformes > Muscicapidae > Erithacus > Erithacus rubecula. The sequence continues at coordinate 44,421,127 of NC_136686.1, forward strand.
ATGTGAAGAATCCTACCAAATGGGGAAAAACCCCAAACCAGCACTATATATCTACTTTTATTTTCCTTTTCTAAAATATCCTAGAGACATAATGCAAACTTCAGCTTGGTTGATGGTTTCTAAAATGTGCCATGCCAACTACTTAAATACTGATGGAATAATTCACTGTGTAGTTGTAAACTGGTTTTAGACACATAGTTTTCTATAACATACAATTCTGTTTTAATTTTGGCACACCATTCTCCATTAAGTCCTAGCTACAGTGATCAAGAAATTCAATAAGGAATAATTCCATATTTTTATTCAGTCTAAAGCAGCACAATTTTCATGCAAACATGTTGAAATAATGTAACATTTGGCATGAGCTTCATGATGGTGTTTCCATACAGAAAATAACAACCATAAAGAAACTGTGAGTTATCCACTTTAAGAAATTTTATCTGTCTTTTGACCCACTGCTGTTTCAAAGGCAGAAAATAGGTCTGAGTACAAATATTACACTTGAAACTGCATTTCTCCTTATCTTGGGAACAGTGATTGTACTTTTCCACCATATCTGAATTTGTTTTACACAGTACTATATTAAGTTTTGCTTACAGAGAGCAACAGAGTGCTAAACTAAACATCTGACTTGATAAAAACTGGAATTACCTTTGAAGCCACACCCCATGAACTGTATTTCCAATTTAAAGACCATGTTTTAAGTACCTTGATGCCTGGGAGAAATGTTCCTGAAATGGGTGAAACCTGTGTTAGAGAATCCAAGACTACTTGGGCACACCATGAGCGCAGTACTACAAATCTCTTTTTAGAGTCTTGCAAACTCTGGGGTTGCTGCCTGAGTGGCCACAACAAGGAGCACTTACTGCAGGTTCTAAAGACAGCAGGGAGCAAATAAAGGCCAAGCAATCAAAGATGAACCTTCCTGAGGAGAAAGCACCTATATTTACATAGGGGAAAGTATAAAGAGATATTAAATTGTGTTCTCTGTCACACACACAGCACCAAAAACTAGAAAACACAAGACTGGGACAAACAGACTGTGCAGCCATACCTTGGACTTATCAGGATATAAAAGAGAGAACTTAATAAATGATGATTTTTGAAAATTTTTTGAGGAATTTTTCTCCATGATTATAGAATTTGGCTGTGGATTGTCCATGCCCTAGATGCAGGTCACAGTTTTGGTCCAGCAGGCGTGGGAGAGCATCCATTTCCAGCATTGCCCTGTGGCTTTGGGACTGTGATTACTCTCCATATGGCTTGGAGATGGAATAAAAAAGTCTAGTTGGCTCCATGGAGAATGAGCTCATGAAAACCTGCAAAACACAAACATCACTCAGACACGACAGACAGCAACATTCAGCTGATCCGCCTGGAATCAAGCTGGCTCCTACCACAATTATTTGCTCTGGACATGTAGGATCTGAACAGGTTCTATGCTGCTCCACTAATTTTCTCATATTCCAAAGTACTTTCTACTTGCCCTGCAAGGACACTTTTAATTTGGACCCAATACTATTTGGTCACACCATCCATCTCAGGTCCAGAAGATTGCTCAGCCTGGCAGGTTTTGGCAAATGCACAGAGCTCCTTCCTAGCTCTGTGGGAGCCAGAGAAACTCCAGGAACATGAAGAAAACCAGTAAACCCAGCTGGTATCATCTGTCTTGGGTAACACAGTGCCTGTAGTCTCTTCAACTATTTTATCTGGGTTTCAATACAGCCTTAAGCACTGGTTGCCCATTTTTTCAGAGATGGGAAGCCATTACTTCTCCAGTAATTTTTGTAGGTTTTGTGTGGAATTAGTGATACTGTGCTTTTAAAAGACTGTAAATGGCTAAACTGCCCCATGATGCCTCCAAGGAGAGAAGGATTCAAGTGCAGAAACAGATTATTAGTTTGCCAAGGTGAATGCAGTGATTGGTGCCTGAAGTATTGGACTGGAAGATGAAAATTTCAGAGGTTCTACAAAATCTAAGGCCAGTTGAAACCTAAGGGGTGAAGAAATGAGGCACTGCAGTAGTGACAAAACCTGCATGTATTTGTTGTTTCTAAAATGAGTGCTGGGCTGTGTGAGTAAGAGCAGAAATACAGAATTGGACATCAGACATCTCCTCAGCCTGCAGACACCATCTGCCTGCAACAGTGCTGTGTCATCATGCTGTGATAGCTCATGACTGCAAAATTAGTGGGTCTGCAAAGAGTTTAAAGTATAAGTAGAGCCCATGTCAAAGAACAGTAGTCCCAGAATAACTCTCAGGATGTCAAAACCATCAAGGTACCTGAGATCTCTGAGATTCTCTCCTCCCAACCACCACAATTGACTCTTCTTTGCTATTTCTGTATTTTCTGACTAAAATCTAAATGCTGACTGTGTAGCACTTCCTAGTTCTCCAACCTGGGTGCAAATTTTTTTTAATGTTTTTATTTTTAAACTGGGACAAGATCTGGATATATGCAATTTGTCTTGATCTCTTGTATGGATACAGAAGATAGGTACCTCCTAGGGCACTGATAGGTCACATCCCACAACAGAGACAGACAGGGTAGGGAGGCCCAGATGTGCCTCCTTTCCCACAGGGTTGATTTTCAGGCATGGATTTATCCATTCTTTCAACACACACTGGTCTAAACCAGCTCATTGTATTACCACGTATAAACATTTTTTACTCTTACTCTAAAATGAATGTAGGGGTGGTTGTAATATTGACTTGAAATAAGGAATTATCATCTTTAAAAGACTGAGGAAGACTGACCTAGAACACAAAGAGGTTATTAATGCTTTTGAAAATATACCACCTGAGCTTGAGTCAATAGGTAGTGAGGCAATTAATAAAGAGCAAGACTAACAATATATTTGTATTCTCTTTGTGCACAAAACGTGACAGAATAGACATAAAATCCATCTTGTTATTGTCTTTCTCTTGTGGTTGTGATGGAAAGGAGATGAATGTATTTAAGAGTGGTTTCCTATAGACTGTAGTCTTGTACAGTATCCCATTAACATTACAGAATAGGATTGGTACTGCAGTGAATTATTGAGACAAGAAGCTCTATACATACTTCTCTATCACTTGGTAGTTAGGATATGTGACTTGACTTTCCTACAAATTCACCAACTTTCCACAGAAATAAAATGCAAATCATGGTTGCTCTGGTAAATCCTCTCTCTAGGAAAGCTAGAATCCTAAAGGTTTTAAAAATACTATATTCAAGGAAATTAAAATACTTTTTCATTAAGACCTTCTATGCATTTATTTTTTAATGCTTAGTTTATAATTGCACTAAACCTTTCACTACATATAAGGTTTTAGGGGTGAATGCTGGCAGCTGGTTTTAGAGTGAATTGCTGCTGGAAAGGCAAGTTGCCTTTTCTCCATGGTCCCAGCTTCATGTTTCCCTCCTCTCTTCATAATCTTTCTTTGCAGTCAGTTGAGTTCAGTTAGCAAATTATTTGTTTTTCTGGCATTCCAGGCAGACCCTGGTATGAGTGAGAATTGATTTTACATCTGAGTAGATGGGTGCAAACCAAATCAAGTTTGTAAAATCAATTTGTGTTCCAAGGTAGGTTATTAGCTCAGGCACATTTGTTTTCCCTGTTCTAAGCCAGAGCTATATTCCAGCCCAGATCTGTATATGTTTGTACATACCTTGAGTGGTCCACTCCCAAGCAAGTTTTAAAGTTGTTTTAGAGTACCAAACATTAACTCTAGAGCCTTTTGCCAAAATAAACACCAAGTCAAACAGAAGCAGACCTTCCTGATAGCCAGTCTGTGCAGCACTGTTCAAACAGCTGGAGCACCTACTGCTGTGAGACCCAGTACTGAAAGCCTGGGTGGGAAAACATAAATGAATTGCAGTGGGTTTCACAAGGTTACAAGTGATGAAAGTTGCCACAGTTGCTCAATGCTTTGATGTTTAGAGGATCTTAGTGTTTATTTCCTTCTTTACTAAAAAGGCAGCTGTTGATGGAAAAAAATACTGGGATACATGAACAAAGTCATTTTGAGCTGTTCTGAATGGGTTTATTGAATTTGGTCTGATGCATTGAGAATTCCTTTGTCTATATTCAAAATTTATTATTTCAAAAATGTTTTTAAATGCTATATACATGCAAGTATGCACTTTTTTTGTCTGTGAGGCAACACAAATTCTCAGGGGAAAAAAAAATGAGCACAGAGAAAATGAGCACTGAGCAAAAAAATTTCCAAGCTACAAGTGCCCAACCACAGATTATTTAAAGACTTGCTTGATGAACTCTGATTTTTCTGCATATAAACACTCACCTAACCTTCCATCAACTTCTTCTCTGTATAATTCCACTTTCTACAAACTGCATTTTTGCATGGCTAAAGGTGATGACAAAGAAAAGAAAATAATATTTTAGAATCTGTGTGAGGCAAGATTAATGAGCGGGTTAAACTCAGTCCCTTTGAATGGGAATTTATTGATTCTCACTATAACAAAAAGAAGAGAATGATGGAGAATTCATTTGCTCACTTTGTCTAACTCTCTTCTCTGGAGTGGTGAACTGAAAAGAACTGGAGGTACTGGTTGTGAGATTGTGAAAGGAATATATGAGACCTCAGAAACCTGCATCATTTACCATACCACCAATTCTTAGTTTCCTCTTACATTCTTACTTTTATTGTTGGCAGCTTTAGATGCACATATGTTATCTTAAATTCAGAATTTGAATAAATTCACAAAAGAAAATTATGTGCTCACTTTACAAGGTCAAAAGCAATTTTTTTGTCACTGACAACTCAGCCTGACTGTATTGGACATTTAAAATTCAATTTGTGTTATTTCTGCCAAATCTAGTACATAAGCATTAGCAATAATGATTTGGAAGCCACATTTTGCTGGTTTAGCTGTTATTCCAAATGTGACCATAACTACAGCATCTAAGTGGAGCACTGATAGCCTTGTTAAAGATTCATGCAGTGCCTGGGACACAGCTCTATTCTAGAGCTACATCAGTGCCCCTGGACTGACAAATAGAGCACTGTTTTTCTCACTGTAGTGTGACTGACAAAAACATCTCATCATATTTTTATAAAGTAAGTTTTATGAGCACAGCAGCATGGAACAATAATTTGTGAAATTAAAATAACAGTAAATTAAAAAATAGCATTTTTAAAACTATCTGTAAATCTCATTCTCATTTAGCTTGACTCACCTTGGACTTAGCAGCAAATGTGATAACTGATATCAAACTGCTTTTAAAACAGTGATGCAAACTTCAATTTATGCTGTCATGTCGATGCAAACTGTAATAATTAAAAAAATTTTGCAATTACTATTCACTATATGAACTTATTTGTTTCTAATTTTATACAAGTCAACATCTGTAAATCTTGGAAAAGCTATTGATATACACAGGTGTGAGAATAGCACATCTGTGGATCATTCTGTGCAGACACCACAGGTGCAAATTCTGTGCTACGTCATGACCCACAGTGCCCTGCTGACTATAACATGACCAGCACATATGAGACATTGCAGCTACTGTTTCTAAAAGCAGCTCCTATGTCCATCAAAGATATTTGGCCCATATTCTGTTTCAGTTGAGCACCCCAAATCACAAGGCACATTCACAAATGTGCCAAATATTATGCGTCTTTCCTGACATTTCACTTGTGAGCTGCCCTATCACTTCTTCCCACTGGGCAGCTTAAAGTCACATCTTGACAGCTTGCTGCACGACCTTGTGCTGCAACAGTTCTAAGCTATCACAGAAGTTCAAAAACTAAAATACTTCTAACCAAGTAGATTTTGGCTTCTTATTCTGCTGGTTTTTTCTCTGCTACCTCTTGTGCAATGGTAAGAAAAGGGGTGAGCAGTATGTACTAAATTACATTTAGTCCAAACCACCTGGCCTATATGTCCAGAACTTTTTTTAACCCTGAGAGGCAGATTCTGCTACATTCAGAGTTCTGCTCTCTTCTGAGATGCTCCAAGCTCTCATTGCTAATGATACATGTGAAAAACAAAGGAAATACACAGTGAGATATGCTAGGATAAACACTTGGGAATGTAAGGCTGGGCTTTGGTGAGAGAAGCCATAATAATAAAGACATCAAACAGCACACCAAACTTCCTCATCTCCCAGCTGCACCTGTGGAAGGCAGAGGCTGTGGGAATAGTGTTGTCCTCTCATGCCACCAGAATTGTTTCCCATCACATGGGCCAGAGTTGCTATTGGGCTAGGATGTAGTGAAAAGGATATAGCAACATGACTTCCTTCAGAATCTGCAGAAAAGCCCTTTATTAAAGAAGCAATAGCACTTTTATAGACTAGATCATAGAGCTGAGGATACAAGTAGCTTCATTGGTCCAAGAAAGGTAACGCCTTCTGTAAACATACTTTTACCAAAACATCACATTTCCCATGTATTCTTCTGTGCACAACAGCAGGTGCTAGCTTTGTTATTAATTCTTCCCCTTCTGTTTTCCTTTGAATAGCTTGAGAAAAGCTCAAGCTCCTTTTTCCCAAGCTCTCCATAGTATCTACAGGCCAATGCTACTCTAGTTGTGTGAAGGTTGTTGTGTTATCTGATGCACCAGCACCATCCCAGCCACCCCTGGCTGATCTTTGTGCCTCCTTCTGTCCCTTCAGCACTGACCTTTTCCTTTCCCCTGGAGCTGGTGCCAGGGGCTGTGTGTGATGTGCACCAGCAGGCAGCAGCAGCACTGCCAAGAACTCACAGAGCACACTCCCACATGGCCAAAGAAGTGCTGTAAGACCATGGATGTGGGGAAAGAGCATCATGGGCCATGGAGAGGTACACCTACTCTGGCTATATTCAACAACACATGGCTCTTTATCATTATACCTTCATTTTTCATTGCTATTTGAGAAGCAAGACTCTTAAACTAACTTTATATTTGAGGTTGGTTCAGAATGGTTTATCTCACACAGTGCAGTCCCACTTGGACTGGAAAAATTGTGGCCTCACAGCAGTTAAGCTGATAAGAAACTACTACCTTAAAGTGTTTTTCCTAATTAAAAGTAAAATGTATATTTTTTTATACAAATAAAAATGTCTTACAACTTTACATCGTAATTATAGTTTTAAAGTGCCAAATTCTTTGAAAAATCATTACAAGCCAGCTAAAGGGAGAGTGGAAAACAGTTTTATCATAATTATACAATTGTGAAGTTTTACAATAAAGAAGTTTTTAAGAATTTCCGTTTGTCTGAAGTGCCTTGTAGATTTCTTTACAGTGTTTTAATTGCACAATCAAAAGAAAACACCTGTTTGAAATTAGCATACATCCAAATAAGGAACAAAGACATGCATTTTCAACAATGAGAACAATTAGCCACTGGAGCAGACTATCAAAGGATACAAAGAATTCTCATTCACTCTCCTTAAATCAAGAGTAGGTCTGTTTTTAAAAGACACTGTCTCTTATTCTGGGATCGTTTCTTTGAAATTCTATGATCTGTGCTATGTAAGAGATTGCAATAATGATGGTATTTTTTTGCTAGAGATGTCAGAGAATATTTTGGCTCTTGGGACAGTCACATAGCACATCCCTGAGCTCTGGCTCCTGTCAGCTGCCATCAGCCTGCAATCCCTCTTTCCTGCAGATGAAACAGTCAGCAAGTTTTAGAGATATTTATGCCTATTTGGTCTGAAGCTTTCACACTGCTTCTAGTACAACCTTCCACCTTGAAGCCTCTTTACTTTTTAGAATGAAAATTGTATAGTAGTTGCTCTGAAAGTATTTTACAAAAGGAAAAAAGAAATTCATCTATTTAACTAAAATCTAACAGCCCAATTCAGATGTGTTTTAAGCATCTTTCATTCATTTCACTGTCCCTACCTTTAAAAACACACCTGTTATTTCTTAGACTTGAATATTTGGATTATGGTGTGTCAAGACGTGTTCAAGCTCTGAATTAAATTTGGTCATAAGCATGAATAGCTCACATATATGCTGTGAAGCAATGAACCAATTCCAGTCCAGTTTACTGCATTTATACCCTAAATATTTCTCATCCCTGCTGGTCTGGCTGGGGGTGTAGACTACACCTGCTTGTCACTTCAATAACTAGGGGATGTGCCTGCACTCAGTAAAGGACAGAGCCAGTCACCTCAGGACTTGTCACCCAAATCCAGCCTACCTGTGTTGTATCCTCCAGGCTCTGCAGAAGGACAGATCCTGAACAGGAAAGCTGTTGCTGGCCTACTTATAAGCCAGGTAGGGATTTCTGCTAGGAAATCCACTCAGGTAAAGGGGGATTGTGTTGTGATGGTTCCTTTCTGCTATTGCTCTGTTCTGTCTTTTGTTTTCCTCTCAATTCTTTGATTGCTTGTAAACAGAGTGGATTTCCTGTGGGAAGCAGTGATTCACAGCCACCTGGACCACAGTGACCACGAAGTGACTGAGTTTAAAAACTGTTGACAGGAGAGTAAGAAGCAAAACTTCAGCTTCTGGGCATAAGGGCAGACTTCAGATTGCTCTGGGAATTAGTAAGTATGGTCCCTTGGAAAAATGTTTTTTCAGGTCCTGAAGTCCATCAGTGCATCACTTTTTAAACATCACTTCCTAAGGGCAGAGTAACAGGCAATTCCCAAATGTTGGAAGTCATGCAGGTGAGGCAGGTCAGCTTGGCTGAACAGGATCCTTCCCTTGGAAATAAGGCAAATTAGGAAGGTGCCCAGTGGAAGCAGGGCAACATGGGACAAATATAGAGACACTGTTTGCCACCATAGGGAGAAAATTCATATAGCCAAAATTCAGCTGAAGCTGCCAGAACTGTTGGGAACAAAAAAACCAAATTTTTCAAATATATTAATAGAAATTGGCCAGGTGCAAAATTAATATCAACCCATCCCAGGATGAGGATGGTCACCTCACAAACAGGGACATGGACAAGCCAGAGAGATTTAACATGTTCTTTGCCTCAGTCTTCAACATGGATGAGGGACCAAGAGGGTCTCAGTGTCCTGAGCAGGAGCACCATGGCTGTGAAAATGATCAACTCCTATTCAACCCTAAAACTGTGCAGGGTCCAGTGTTCCAGTTGGATCCCTACTAATCTATGGGGCATAAAGGGATTCATCCAAGAATTCTCTAAGAACTGCTGATGTGATTGTAAAACCTCTCTTGATGATTTTCAAGCAGCTTGGGAAACCAGAGAAGTCCTGGCTGACTGGAACCCTGCAAACCTTGTCCCAATTTTCAAGGCCAAGAAGGAGATCCCTGGACTACAGGCCTGTCAGTCTCACTTCAGGGTCTGGTAAAGTTGTGGAGAAGGTTATTTTGGGAGGTATTGAAAAAGTCCTGAAAGACAACACAGTCATTGGCTACAGCCAGCATGGCTTCATGAGAGGAAATTCCTGCTTATCAAGCCTGATTTCATTTTATGACAAGGAAACCCACCCAGCTGACCAAGGGAAGCCAGGTGATGTGATCCCTTTGGATTTCAGCACAGCTTTTGATACTGTTACTGGATTCTTCTGGACAGAGTGTCCATCCCACATCTGGATAAACACTTTATGTGATGGGTGAGCAACTGGCTCATGGTTCAGGCACAAAGGGTTACAGGGAATGGGGTGACATCAGACTGGGGACCTGTCACTGTGGGGTTCCACAGGGCTCCATCCTCTGCCATGTGCTCTTCAGCATCCTCAAAAATGACTTGGGCATTGTACAGGAAGGGATCCTGAGCAAATTTTCAGATGATACAAAACTGGGAGGAGCTCTTGGCTCCTTTGAGGAGGGAGAGACTCTGCAGAGAGACCTCGACAAATGAGAGAACTGGGAAAAAACCAACCCTGGAAAATTCAACAAGTAAAAGTGCTCAATTCTGCACCTGGGATGGGGCAGCTCTGGATGTACAGACAGACTGGGGAATGAGATACTAGATGGGAAGCAGTGCTGCAGAAAGGGATCAGGGGGTCCTGGTCTGTGGCCAGTTGAATATGAGTCAGCAGTGCCCTGGCAGCCAGGAGGGCCAGTCCTGTCCTGGGATGCATCAGGAGCAGCATCACAGCCAGGCAAGGGAGGGGATTGTCCTGCTCTGCTCTGAGCTGGGGCAGCCTCACCTCCAGTGCTGGGGGCAGGTCTGGGTGCCACAATAAAAGAAAGATGTAAAGCTGTTAAGGAGCATCCAAAGGAGGGCAATGAAGATGGTGAAGAGCCTTGAGGGGAAGCTGTGTGAGGAGTGGCTGAGGTCACTTGGTGTGTTCAGCCTGGAGAAGACTGAGGGGAGAGCTCACTGCAGTTACAGCTTCCTCATGAGGGGAAGAGGAGGGGCAGGCACTGATCTCTGCTCTGTGGCGACAGTGACAGGACACAAGAGAATGGCCTGAAGTTGTGTCAGGGAAGGTTTAGGCTGGGTATTAGAAAAAGGGTGGTTGGGCAACAGATTCACCAGGAATTGGTCACAGCCCTAAGCCTGTCAGAGTTCAAGATACATTTGGACAACATTCTCAGGCACATGCTGTGACTCTTGGACATGTCCTGTGCAAAGCTGAGAGTTGGTTGGACCCAATGGTCCTTGTGGGTCCCTTCAAACTTAGCTTATTCTGTGATTCTGTGAAATCATAGCTCAGTGGAGGTTTCTGCTGCACCTAGGCAGCAGGCAGGTACCTCATAAAATGTCCTTGTTGTATCTGTCATTTTATTCAATGTTTTTAATTTCCACTCATTTAAAAGAGATGAATATGTGGCTGCAGCCCGAAGCATTTTAATATGGGAAAATATTCAGCCCAAAACACAGAGTCTTCATAATGCAGAGCAGAAGTAGTAATAGCAAGGTGAGGTTGTTAATAAGGTATGACAAATGGTTCATCACTGTAGCATACCACAAAAACTGTAGCCAAACTTATCAAAAGTCTCCTACAGTGCAATTTGTTAGACTTTTGAGTCACTCTCAGGTGGCATAAACGTGCTCCACAGGTTTGTCCTAGGCATGTGGTGTTTAAATAAGATTTTTTTTTATCACTGCTGTCCAATCCCCAAACTTTTACTAGAAATATTTTCCACTTTGAATTTGAGTGAATCAATTCTAAACATTAGCACGAAATTTTCACCAATTTCTTGAAACTGCATTTGTGGCATTGCAAAATGACATGATGAAACTTAAAATTTGCACATTTTTTATATTTATATGAAATCATTAGTATTTTATGAACAAATCTGTGTGAAGAATTTGTCGAAAGTTCATGTATTTCAGGCTTGCATTTGTGAAGTAATTTGCTTGGCTTGACTTTATCCATCCACCTTCAGTTCTTCAGCACCTGCAGCTTTACCTAGTATATGTATGAGCTATTTCCTTGTTTCCTCCAAGTAGATGTGGACTCTTTGTGCCATCCTTTGTACAAACCAAAGACTGCTTTCCCATCTCAGTAGTTCAGAGCAGTTCATCCAGGGAGGGCTGACTGATCAAACCTGGCAGTGTGTTCAGCCACCTCTGCCCATCAGGAGAGCAGCCTCTGCTCACCCAGTGTGAGCAGACCAAGCCTGCACTTGCCTGCAGTGCACTGATTAGGCACACCTGCATCTCTGCACAGCTGCAGGAGACCTCATGCAGGAGGGGCAATTATAGAGTGATTAATAAACAGCTTTGTCTGCGATGCCAGACATGAGAAAAAGTGTTGTGAACACAGTAAGGTAGGTTTTTGAAAAGGAAGTTGCAATTTTAAATGTTGCAGTTAGAGACATTCTCTCTGAAAACTTCAGCAACTGTAGGACTGTATGTTTAGAAGGTAAACCATTCCATAGGTGTTCCAGGGTCAGGAGTTTGAATTCTCTGCTTTTTGTAGTCAGTTCTATCTAGAGTCATTGTAGTAGAGCTTTATCTGCCTTACTGCCAGTTTATCTTGCAGCTGTCCACTTTCAACCATGATTTTCTTGCCACTAGTGTAATGGGAATTTGTACTATGGTATGGTTTTATTTTTATATAAGTAAATTATTTTCCATTTATTTGCATTAATATGTCTTTATACTAAGCTGAACTAGAAAAATCCTAATGCAGTCTTCATAATGTCAAATTGTCAAATGGGAGTGCTTGTGGAATACAAACATTTTAAAAGACATAGGTATTAAAGAACGGGAACATGCAAAATGGGTAGATTTCCAGGACCCTTAGTTTGGGGAGGTTTACTTGAACCTTAGCATTTAATTTGTCAGTCATGAAAGGCAAGACCCTCGTGCCCAGTCAGATTATCAGCATTCTGTTAGGGGGACCCTTCACTGAGCAGCTCTGCTGGATCAGAGGCTGGTTTGACTGACTTAGGGAAATGCATAAGGGAGATCCCTCAGCAGGTCTTTCCACTTTATGACCCCTCACTGGGTCTTAATCTTTATTTCAGTATAACCCACTGCCAGCAGCTGTCAGTGCTTGTGAGGGACTCACACTAACAGAGTAACACCCTTTATTAATATGAAATTGTGACAGGTTAAGGTTTGAGGATGGTTGGTGGTAGTAGCTAACTGCAAAAATGTGTTCAAAGCAATAAAATTATTTAGCATGGATAGGGATGCCAATAGGGATCCCTATGAGGAAGAAGACAAGTTAAGCCCATTGTTTGATGTCAGCAGTTGCAATGGAGCCTTCCCTAACTCTTCCCCCTACTCTCAACTTACATTTTTTACTATTTCTTTATGTTTAGATCGAGTTTGAATTACTTTATTAATAAATTCAGTGTTTACTGATGGGTTTAAAATTAACTGTCTTCACTTTTGAATATGCAGTCAAAAAGAATACAGAGTGTATGCCCAGTGAGGGTGATCATACCTTGGAGGTGGGTAGCTTTGGGATGAAGGTGTGTATTAAGGGTATAATCTGAGAAGAAGAAGGGTATGAGTGTATAATCTGAAAAGAGTGATTTTGCCACAGTTGTTGGCTGAACAGCAAGACATCTCCTATCTCCCCTGGTTGACAGGTGTTGTGTTATGCATCTTCTCAGATGCAAAGTACCTCCCTGCAAGGACTCCAACAGAGTCTGGTCAGTCTCTCCATTCTGCTTCACCCTCCATCCATGCTCTTTAGCAGGTGCTATGGTTGCACATTGTGGTGTGGGGAATCATCATGGAATAGGTTTTGAGTATGGCAACTCCATTCCATCCAGGGACCAGCAACTGTATGTTATAATTTCTATAACATTATTATTTACACTAGGATGTGAATAAAACTTCTTGGTTTCCTCTAATTGTATCCCCAGCCATCTTTCACCAGCTGTGCATCTGAAAAGTAAGTTGTCTTAATTATAGCTGTAATGCTAGATAAGAGGCAAATAAGGTCAAGAAAGACAAAATAGGTGTTGAAAGGTAAATGCAAGTTTTTGTTACTAATTTGATTTAGATTACCATTAAATTTTCTTCCAAAATACTGTCTTGTTTCATGCACTGAGGCCAAATAATGTTAGCCAAAGTATAATAAAGGTCTCAAGTTCTTAAAACAGCAACCAAGTGGATGGATATGAATAATGTAAGGACAAAGTCATAATCCAGTGAATCATGCAAGGCAGAGTCCACAGAGAGCCCCAAGTTATGGTCTCCCGGTCACCCTAATCAGGAGACCTGGCATGTACTGTTGTCATTTCCTCTCAGTGACCCCAGAGAAGGAAATGCAGATGTGCAGAGGAGTGGCGGGGCAGAAGAGTTACCCCCAGCCTGGAGTTTGGAGCAGGAAGCTCTCTAGGGCTGACTCACCAGTATATTGGCACAGCAGCCACACTGTGTACACCTGACTGCAGCTTCTGCCCAATTCTGAATTCATTTAAATTCACCAAGTACTCTTCTCTTCAAAAGTGGGATGAATCCACATCCACTGGGTTTCTGAGATGTCATTCTGAAACAGCTCATTTTCCATTGCATTGGGTAGTGAGCACAGAAATGTTATCCAGGGCTCTGGGTTGCATTTCCAGCTGATGGGCATCTGAGCTCTCCATTGCTCAAACCCTTTGGACTGTGAAGAAAACTTATCCACAACAATGTGACTGGCTTAAATATCTAATGGAACAAACAAACATGAAAATTGTGATTCCTAGTGTGTAGTAGAAAATGTAGCTTTGTATCCACACAATTGAATACAGTTCAGCATTGGTTTATTAAAAACATAATTAATGAGATTACAGTTGTCATTAATCTAATTTATAATCAATGTTTATTGAATGTATAAGTTCTTGACTTTTGCAGAATTAAAAGGAAAGTACATGGTGAGTCATGCTGTTGCCTTATGCAGTATCAGACAACACACTTTATAAAAAACACCGTGTTTGCTTCTCACTTGATATGTCTGCTTTAAAGGATGATGTACAGTTACAGGTGTAAGTCTGTTCAGATCAGTTTATCTAAAAGGTCACAACTGCACTTGATAGTGTTGAATTTCTTGCACTGTATGTCTTCCAATGCTTGATAATTTCAAGATCATAAAAGCTTATTTAAGCATTTCTTTATACCAAATTATATATGATATAATGAATAACACAGTGAGTTGCTGTACATGCAGTTTCCCATGCAGACTAGCATAAGACTGAAGGCAAGGACACAGGGAGCTTAAGTGGTTGCTAATGGCCACGATTTGGTGTATTTTAAATGCACAGAGCCAAATCCCAGCAAAGCAGAGTGAGAGCTTTACAGCAGCCTGCAAGGTTAACAGAGGCATTGCCTCTCCCTCCTGGTTTTTTTGTTACTAATATGCAAAGAGGGCAAATGAAAATACTTATCTTTATACTTATCTGTTTGTGCCCCTTACTGGAGTGCAGCATGACTTGAGGAACAGTGATGTGGTGATCACAAAGTCAACCTGAACTTAGAAAAAAATAGTTTTCCCATTTATAAATCTCTTGTCATCTATGGAATAGTGCCTGTTTTCTCCCTTTCTTGCTTTCTCCCTCTCTCCCTCTCTTTTCCAGCTATTTTTATCTTCCATTCTTTCCTCTATACTGAATTTTAGCAGTAATTCTGCCGTAATTCTACAAAAATGCTGCATTATATAGAGGGATTAGACACTAACTTTACATCACAAAATTCAATTCTATAGAATTGCTTGATAAACCAGTAGTTTATCAAACAGTATTTCTCTTTCACACCCAATTTTATAAAACTCTTATAAAAGCCTGTCTTCTGCCATGCAAACCATGAAATTAAGATGGGTACAAACCAAGACCCCTTGAGACTGCTGAGACACTTCCCATGGGCTTTGCTTAGCGTGCCTGGCTCTCCCAAGGCATTCAACAGCCTAGACCATTCAAGGAGGTGTGAAACCTACTCAAGAGGCTTCCTGCTCTTGTCCTTTATCAGTCATGGATCTTGGCTCATTCACAGCACAGAGGGACAGACAGGCAAGTAGTTTGTATGAATAAATAAGGAGTTTCTGAGGAGCTTTATCCAGACTTTCCCCCAAGCCAGTCATTGTTTTTTGTCTTTAGAGTTCAGGCCACTCCTAATTGTCTGTGGTTGCCCTAAAAGCAGAAGGGATTCCTCACTAATAAAGTGGATTTAATAAGGTAGCTTTTTGCCTTTTCCCTTCAGAGCCACTGGAAAATTTGCAGTATGGAGCTGCCTTCTGTCCTCCACTGGAGAAGGTAGTGCCAGGAGCACAAGCAGCTGGCATCCCCAGAAAGATCACTGGTAGAGAGCTTCAGAAATTTCCACGTAGATACTACAGTGTAGTGGCTTAAATGAGCCTGTGTGCTCTGTGATCTCCCTGTCATCACATATATGCCAGATATGCTCATGCCCTGTGGTCCTGAGGAATCTAAATGTCCTCCTGCAGCCCTGTATACTGCTGGAAAATCAAAGGAGCTCCTTCATGGCTCTGAACCACACCAGACAACACAGGGATTGTGGGAGCTTAACTATTTACAGGCAGTTTTGTATTTCTGCACTAATAAGCACAGGCTGACACTCTTGTTTTCTCCTGACACACACAGCTTCATGTCACTGGGGACTGACCTGCATAAAGAGCCATGAGGCAGGTTTGTGGCTCCAGCCTGAGGCTGTGCCCTCCGGAGGGTTGTAACATCCTGAGAAGGAGGCTGTGTTTCCTCACAGCGATGCTCTAATCTTGAATCATTGAATATTAAGGTCAAGGGCAAGATATTCTCCACTATAATTCCATTAAGCAGCAGTTGATAAGTTACAAAAAGAAGTTGGCATGTATTTCAATTTTTATACTTTATATAGCTAATACCGTATTTGTGTTATCTGTCCAACCTACTCAGAACTTATTAAACTTTCATGTCTCTGGAGAAAGCTGTTCAGAAACTTTCCAATTAGAGATTCTGTTTACTATTTCTTTTCCATTCTTCTATGAAATCTAGTTCTCACCTTTCCATTCCTTTCCCAGAGCCACCCACAGACACATATCTCATATGTACCACCAAATCACACATACTACAATTGTTAAATAGCTCACCTAGTTCATGCTTACTCTGAGTGCAGAAATTATCTGTTCCCTTCAATCTCCCAATGTTTTGACAAATACTGTTTTCACTCAGGCATGTGTAGTTTTGGTCAAAAAATTCTCCCCTGACACCTACCAGAATTCTGAACCCTCAGCAGCATCAAGACCTCCTAGATCAGAAAAACATCCTGAGTCCTGCCATTATCCATACTGCTCTAGGGTCTCCTTTGCAGACAGTGCTCTCAGAAGAGCTACAAGTCTTACAAAGCTCAGCTGGGAGTCACAAAAGGACATGACTGCCTGAAGTGGAACTGTGCTGGGATTTTAGCACCTTTGTAAGTCTAAGAGAGAAGTTCCGTTCATGGCCAGAACAATCCTCCAGTCCTGGTTCATGAGGCACTGTAAAAGTAGGCCTGGAAAAGTAAATTTATAGTCTAAGGAAGAAGTAGATGTCACTGAGGAAATGTAAAGGTCTTGATACTGGTTTTGTATTTTATCTAAATGGAATTCTACATAAAATGAATGGAATTCTACATAAAATGCATGAGCTATCCATGGAATAGTTTATATCCAAATATTCCTGCAATCTAAGGCTTAAGGAGTTAAACTTTATCCAGTCCCAAAACTCTGGGTTTGTTTTCTGCAAAGTGTCCTGTTTCTGCAGGCAGCTGTTTAGGTACCTCAGTGCATGAGAGGGCTGCAGAATATGGAACCTGGCCTGAAAAAAGCATGTCCCTGCCACCAGCAGTAACTAAATCCCACTGGCAGGGCAAGGGTGTAAGACCTAACTGTCATCAGGGATTTTTATTAGAAAATGTTGGCAGTTCCATATTTAACACATTGTCTGTTTTGATTCTCATTCATATGCTCAATGACTAGAGAGTTTAAGTGTTTTATTCAGGGGTGTAGATACCACTGGGCATATAAAATTTAGTATAGTGACTCAGAACATTATCATATTAACCTTCCTTTAGGGATCTAGTTCATACTCTGTCCTCTTTATTTTTTCATTTCCAATATTAACTAGGCCTTTAAAGGCTGTACCTTGTTTTAGAGCCTATCCTCTGTTGAGCCAAAAGTCACTGATGGATGAGAACCAGCAAGCAATTAGCAAAAACAAGTACTTAGGTCATTAATGATGTAGCTTGTTCTGACTACCTCCTAGCAAGATATCTAAATGCAAAAGTTCTTCTCACTCCTCTCTCCTCTGCCCTGAATTTATATTTAAGCCAATTCAACAGATTAGACATGTCACAATATGAAAATTAATTTATTTGTTATACACACAATTTGGATAATGGTCATGGGACATCCCTCCCATGATATGGAATGTAGACACACCTCATCTACCTTGCATTAGTGCAAGGATTTTTTGATTATAGTATTTTTGATCACTATTTGCACCAGAGTCCAACCCTATGTGACCACAGGGTTACCCTGCCATCTAGAATTGCACCTTCTTTCTGCTACATCTTGAAGAAATAACTAGAATCTACTAGAAATTAAAGTATTAACTAGAAATATGTTACTGATGCCTTGTAGGCAAGCTAAATATGAATCATTGCAAGAGCACAACATACCACTTACTCTCTGAAGTAAGTAAAACCCAGTATTTTGCCAGTGTTATAAAGGTGTTTCTTCCATACTAGAAACAAAAGTAAGAGGATTTTTAAAAGATAGCTTATCAAATTATAAATAAAAAAAAAGATAAAATTACTTGCTTTGTTGTTTTAAGCACATACATACTTTAAAGTTTGGGCACCTGTGCTCACAGATCAGTCTAGAGTCCTGTTTTGCAATCATAAGGTATGATATGCTGATTAAATATTTTAAATATAGAACATAAAATCCCAATCCAAATCTGAGAAATGCTAACAGTATTCCACTTGTGTGTAGATGAAATATGCTTATTCTAACACTCAAATATTTACCCTAAATTCCAACTCTGAATGACTGTACATGTTAAAATGGAAAACCCAGATGTTTAACCTGTTGGATACAGGAATACAGCTATTTTAAGCACACTTTCTGTAGAAATTGAAGTAATTGAGCTAAATTTAGCTGATATTTATGAATTGTTTAAAATATATTTTGACACACATTAAAAGCCCACTAATTTTTAATGAATGTCTGTATTAATAGATCCTCTCTATTTATCCCTTGTTTGGTTGGGTTTTTGTTTTTTCTTTTTTTTTTTCTCTTTTTTTTTTTTTGGTTTTTTTTTGTTTTTTTGGTTTTTTGGTGTTTGTTTTTTTTTTTGGTTGATTGGTTGGTCGGTTTGGGTTTTTTGTTTGTTTGTTGGTTTTTTTTATTTGTTTAGTTATTTTTGTTTCTTTGTTTTTTCAGGTCATATTGACTCTCCTGAGCTCTCTGTAACATTTTTCTGCCATTGTCCAGAGACAGATTGAATTCTTTGACTTTCCTCCACCCATAGTCCTGGGCTCATCAATCATCCCTTATCCCTTTTCTTGCTCTCCAGTCAGCTGAGCTGACCCCTTGACAATGAACCAAATATTTTGGGTTGAAATGCATGAGAAACAAAATTTTCACCTTGCAGATTACATACAAACAACTACCACACAAATGTATGGTTCTACTATGGTTCAAGGATATCTATGATTCCATGAGAAGGAGCAAAAAGATCCTTAAAATGCACAGTGCTTTGAATCCCCAAGATTCAGTAAAAAAACCCACAACCAGGCTTTTCTACTTCCATGGTGAGTGAACTGGTTAGCTATGGTTAAAATAAGGCGTGTGTCCAAGACATGTAAAATGGACAAGTTCTGGGAAAACTCCTCTGTGATGGGACTATCAAATGAGTCTATAGACTTTAATGAAAACAAAAAAAAAGAGTATCTATTGTTCCATGCAAAGAACCATTTTCAGTTTAAGTCAGCTGAGAAAGCAGGAACCCATCTATGGTACTGCCAAACCCTGGTGACCACAGTCCTCCTCACAATAATACTCCTCCAATGGTTAAAGTACATTCTGCTGGATGAGGTTTGGTAAAGCTGAAGATATTCAAACATGAGTTTTAATCCTGTGATTTATTGTGTGAAGCTTTTACCTAACTCGTCAGGAACCTGGACTTTGGTCCTTGCTCTGAAGTTTATGAATTTTGCTTTAAAGAGCTATGAGGTAAATTAGATTGTAGGGGCTTTCAACAGCTAAGTGAATATCAAGATTCTAATTTCTGTCATGGTTGTTTTAACTGTAAGATTGAAATGTGTCCAATGTCTTTGATTTCTCTCGCTAGGAATCTGGCACTTGACTGCATTGTGAGCAGGACAGGTGCAGGATGCTTTCTTCACTTCTTATCCCTCTATCTGAGGACCTTGATTCTGTCAGAATGTATTAGATGTTATTTCCACTGTACAGGGAAGTAAAGCAATACCTGATGTCTCTATCCCAGTGAAGCTGGAAATCTGATCCACTTAGACCAGGGGCTTGTCACACTGCATAAAGTGAACTACCAGAAGTAAGGCAATGTTGTGCCTTTTGGAGAAGTATGTATAAACCTCATGAAAAGGATAGGTTCTTTCAGAATTTGTTATCTCCAGATAAAGGAAGGTCTGCAATCATTACTTTGGACTTACACTGATTTAACTTCAACCCTGCTTTAATCTAAGCCTAAGCTTTTTATTGGACTCATCTCCTAAGGCATAAGGAATTAATTTTTTTATCTCAATGGATATTTTCCTCATATATACCTTGGAACATCTGGGCACAGCCTTCAGTGTAGCTGCTTAGTGCCTCTAGTCCATCACTATAACTCATTCATGGACTGCTGTCAAAAGCTGTCAAGGTACCCAGCCATCAAAACACATAACAGTAGATCACACACATACTTGCTCACCTCACTGAATGAAAATGTTTCAAAGTTTTACCCCCCTGCAGAACAGGAACGCCAAGGTACCTCCTGTAGCAGAGTGTCCTGTCATCCTGAAACACGTGAATAAATTTTACATGGACTTTAAAACCTTTTTTTTCAGAGCTAAGCTAACAACTAAATAATTTTGTTGTTACATAGCTTCAGCCATATATTGCAACCAAGATTTTCACAGTTATGTTATTAAAAGTGGCAGTAAGGAAAGTGAAAACGAGTTTTATAACAACTCATTTTTCTTCTTAATTTCTATGGCCTCAGCCACATTATGCAATCTTGGTGCTTCTTTTAATATCCTACCTGTGACAGCATCTGTGACCATCCTCTGGGAAATAGCTGAAGAGCATCATAACCTGTCCATTCTTTTCCTTCTGGACAAAATTCATTCTTGAGCTTGTGTGGGAGATACCAGCAGTGTTGGACCAGCAAAGTTACCCATGTGTCTGCCCCACAGAATTGCTGCACAGGGTCACTTTGGGCTCTCCTTAGGGCAGATACTGGTCTTTTCTGCCTCACCCAAATCAGACAAAGCATTCTTGCTGAACAGCAGGGCCATGCCCAGGGTTTTCTCTAGGTGTTGGATTAGCTCTAGGTCGCAAGCCACAAGAAAAAAAGCAGTAAATCTAATTCAGACATGCTCCACACAGTTATAGCATTCCTTTGTAAAATTTATTTAATGCTTTGTAGATATGCTCAAGCAATTCTGACAAAAAATGTCACTCAAGGGTTTTCCCCAGAATAAGTGAAATTCTCAGTCACATTACTCAGTGAAATTCTCAGTCATGTTACTCAGTCCTCATTTGTGAAACCCAAAACCTTTTGAGCATGTGAGTGATAAGCAAGAGGCCTGTGGCTGTGACCTTCAATCTTTACAAGGTGGAAACAACACATTTATGAACTGCTCTGCAGTTACATCCTGGAAGTTACATGATGCTACTGAAGTCAAAGCCTTAAATTTTTCAAACAAGGATACCTCTGAAGCTCTAAGTCAAAATAATGAAATAAAAGTTTGGGGAAATGTATTAAACTATCAAGAGATGCGTTGCTTAGAGCATTAGCTAATTACACTAGCAGATTATCTACTGCAATGTCAGCACCAAAATACTGACTTATGTTTTATACTGTTCCTTGTGTTGTTATGTAGCACACGGAATCTTAGGAAAAAAATTCCCAGAAAAACATGAAGCTTTAATGTAAAAGAAATTAAAGTAAGTAAATGATGGGTTTAAGTACTACAGAGACATGATGCATTGCTTTTCATATCCTGCTAAGAAGCAACAGCTGTACTTCATTTTAACTTGACATGGTTCAGAACTCATATAGGTATTTAATGATCCAAATATAATGGTCCTGCATAGTTTAATTACTTATATGAAGGCTCAACTTCATATGCAATTTCTTAATAAAAGATGCTGCTGTGAAAATCTTGCTTTGGTTCTAACAAAGAATAAACTCTTTAACAGTGACAATGCTTTGGTGGAATTGGAGATTATTGACCATGGATCCTGAGCACAGTTGAGAGCCATTGTTATTCCTTCTTGATAGACTCCTTGTTTTTTCTTCCTTCATGGTATAGCCAATACAAGGAGAACAGGTAGAGTGCAAGGCAGACCATCAAATCATAGTGGTAGAGTGTTGCAGCAAATAGAAGAAACAGGAAGAAACAAAATATTTTGAAAGCAATATGTTTTGAACCTAGAGGCTCACTGGGTAACTTAAGTTCTTCACTCTTCTGGAGCTCTGCTTGATGGAAAAATTGACCTACATTCCTTCCTCTTCCTTCTCCAGAAATTGCTGTGTCTGAAGCAGAGGGCACTTCTCCTTTTTCAACTTCAGGAGAGAAGCTCTTGTTACTACATGTAATTTCATGTTTTAGATTTAAACTGTACCCTGACTCAGCCTTGTCAATGACTTTGGATTCCAAGTATCTATACAGGTGCTCCGTGCCTTGTTCCACAGTGGGCCCTTCTGAAGATGCCACTGAAGTGCTTTTATAATGGTAGCTAGGCACAGTGTTTGTACCAGAAGGTGGCATTTTTGTTTCAGCTTTAGAACATAAACAGGAAAGTGTATCACTGTGGCTTTCTTCCCTGTAGAGCTTTTCTGCTTTCTCATGGTATAGATGCTTCTGAGTGCCCAGGGGACTTTTAGGTACTTCTGAACATAAAGCCTCCTGCAAATTTCCTGTAGCAGAAGTCTTTACTGCTTCTCCTGCAGGTAGAATATTGTCTGCTTGTGCTTTGGCACATTTTTCCCTGCTATTGCATACAGACTTCGTTTCTCCTTGCAGTGTTTCATGTACGCATGCATTATAAATACCTAAAACTGATTCCTTTTCAAATCCAGTGTCACATAATACACCCACTGTGTTGAGTTGACAAAGAGCATAATGTGAACCATCATTTCTCCCTTCATGTGTATCAAACGCTGTTTCCTTTTCCTCTGTGGGCCTGTCACTTAGTGCAGTCTCTCGAGGTAGCTTAGCAATTACTGCTTTTTCACTGCCAGGCATTTTTTCTGGAGCACTTTCTGATGTTGTTTTAATTATATAAGCTGTACCTGCCTCTGCTTTCTCTGTAATACCCTGCTCAGAGACAGAAGTCTTTTCACAACTCTCTGCCTCCTGGCAGGTAAACAACTCCTTTGTGGAAGTCCCGGTCTGAGGTTCCATGCTCCTGCTCACTCTCCACTGAACCTCACTCCCTGTTTCTTGCCACCTCTGTGCTGCAAAGGCTGTGCTGTCTGTCTTCTCTCTGTCTTTCACCCTTCTGAATCCGCTGCGTTCCTGAGTGTCCTCAGGCTGCCTTTCACCCACCCCACTGGCCCTGGGTGCCTGCTTGCTGTTCTCAGCTGGCAGAGGTGCTGGGTTCAGGGCTTTGGCATTGTGTTTCCTGTGGGACTTGAAAAGCTTGGAAGATTCCTCCTCACCAATTGATGCCAAGTCTGCTACTTCAATGACTTTCTTCTGCTTCCCTAAATCCGTGTTCTTTTCTGACGTTTCACCAACTCCTTTTTTCTGTGTTGAATCTGTTGAGACACCAGCATGTGCAAAAGTGCCGGCACATAAATCTCCTCTTAAATGTACCTGAACTTTGCTTTCAATCATCTTGATTTTTCCTTCATTTTTGTCAGCATCTGACAACAATGAATCCAAAGTTTGGAGAGACATTTGTAGTGCCTGGTGCTCCAGAGCTGGATTAGCATTGCTATCCAGCGTCCTTGCTATGCATGCATTTAATTGCATGGATTCATCATGCTCTGGTAAAATGGTTTCTGGTCTTGTTTCACAGGCCCCTTTTGAGGTACTAGCAGCGTGCTCACTGGTGAATAACCTCTCCATCATCTTACTTCCCAAGGCATCTTTTGAAATATCTGTGTGCCTGTCTCCTTGTCGGCTTGAGCCAGTAGCCATAGTATTGAAAGCCTCATCCTGCTTTGTCAGAGGAGAATGTTTTGTCAATAAAAGGCTTTCACTGGTACCAGTATGTTCCAAAGACTGCTCATAGCTGTTTACTGAGCCAGCAGTGACTTCCTTCCCTGGTAGCTGATTATTATAATCTTTTACAGAATACTTAGCTTTATCTTTTAATTCTTCTCCTATTGCATGTGAAGTGTTTTCAGATGAGGAACTGATAGGCACAGGGTGCAAGTCACTGCTTCTTTCTATAGAGGTTAGCTTTTTCACCAATCTTTCAGTTTCACTTGGAAAATTAATTGGTTCTGTTGTATATAAATTCCTTTCATCTCTGGAAGAGGTACCTCTAGCTCCTGTGAAGTGCTGATTTAACTGAAACAATAGAATAGAAAAGAATGATCAAAAAGTGCTTTGCAAAAATATGCCAAATGAAGGAGGCAGGATTTCATTACGGAAAGTTTTGTTTTCAGTAACAAAGCTTTTATGGAAACATGTTCGAAACCATTTGCAAAATTTGCATTGCATGTATTTTTTAACATGGATAATGAGCTTTATGGTGGTGCTGAAAGGAGCAGGAAATAAAATAGTGCTCAGAACCCTCTCTCTTTATTCATGAGTTCAGTAAGCTGCTAGTGGATTTTATACAAATTAAATCTGAAGAGAATATTCCCTTAAAGGCAGGCTAATTTGTTCTCTATACATTTGATTCTAGATTTGGAGAGAGGAAGCTGTGGAGTGAGGGGAGGGGGATTGGTGCTTAAATGATACAGTACATCAGTGTCCAGTAATGTACAGTATTGTCCAGTAAAACAAAGAGACATTTCACACTGACAAATACTGTAAGGATTATCTGTGCTGTATTTCTCTCAGCAACCATTTTACAGGCTTCAAACCAGAACTGTTTTTAGACAATCTGGTAAGACACGAGTTGGAAATGAGATTAGCAAAGTAAAAGGCCAGAAACTAATCATTCTCCCTCCCAGCTTCCAAATATCATATTGTATTATTCAGCTGTGCCTGCTTGTCATTGCACTCTCTTCTCACTTTAGCAGTCACACTGATAGCACTGGCTGATCAATTAGAGGCTAGCTTCTTGGGCACCCCTTTATACACTTGCACTTGCTGTAGATACCCCCATTACAGTTTCTCTTATTAAATGTTTTCTGCAAAGCCTCTGCAAACTATTAATAGTAAAACGTCACTCAAAGAAAAGTGAGGGAGCTAATGTCTCTGCAAATTCTGTTTTAATGACCCTCTGCCAACCAGTGCTCAAGTGTATTTGAGTTCTTCGGTGATGCCAACTGTCAGGATTTAACAGTGAGATGCCTGTGTTTTTTTCCCTTCCTCATAACTGACATTTGCATGATCTCAATAATTATATGCAAATCTTACGATTTCCCCTTCTTCTCACATAAGGCTCATGTTACTTGTCAACTGCACAGCTGTCTTGTGAGCCAATGCCTGTGTGTTTCAAAGATTTGGTTGTATTTCCATGTATTATAAGCCTTCATTGTTTAATTCATTAAAGAGCGCAGAGTGCAAATTAACATCTAAATTATAGCTCCCCCTTCATTTATTGTACGGACAAGTCTGGCAATTGATAAACAAATGGTTATATTTGATCCTCTTTTTTTGTAAAAGGGTGGACTGAGAACAACAAGAGATTTTAGAGGTCCTCCTTTGCACATTTCACCATAAAGAAAAATAATGAAAATGTTGACTTTCAGGCAGTGAAAGGTCCCAAAATAGGCAAAAATTTTCAACTTTTTAAAGTAAAAGAAAAGAAAAATTTATATTCAAATGAGAAGATTTTTTTCTATCAACAAGAAAAAAAAAGAATGGTTTCCCAGCTTCCTCTCTTGTCTGATTCAGCATTCACATTTTCACAGGTGATAGCTATTATAATCTATGATTATGAATCTGTGCACCCAAATGATATGAGCTGAAAACAGACACTGAGAATAATAGATTGCTGTATGTGTCTCATTTATTGCCATTTTTTCTTTCATACTGAAAAATGCAGGGCAAACCACAGACACGCATGCACGCAAATCCAAATAGATTGAATGTTCACTGAGTGTGAAATTCATTGTACAAATTATAATGCAAAATACTGCTAACATAAATATATATATACTTACTATGCCCATATAGCTATCATTTCAAAAATTGCATAAGTAAACAGAATTACAAATATAAAAATTTTGCAAATAGAAAGAATAAATTTAAAAATATTTTCATCCTAGACAGTAGGAGAGGAGGGTTTTCTTTTTTAATTTTACCTTTCTAATTCCTTAGAACTGTCTTTTAGAGCCTCTGGTAACTAAGTAAAAGGGAGAAGTCATTAATTTAAGACCAGAAAAAGTTGATGCACTATACTGAAATCAAAGCACCTTCTATTGTTGAATCAGTTAGAGATTCAGTGTAAGTACAGACCAAGGCTTTACATTTGTAAATTAGTACATCAGTCAGCTCTGCTAAAAGGGGGCATTTCACCAGCTTTGAAGCGTAAATGGATTCAAATCATTTAATACTGTAGATATAATTGTATAACACTTACCAGCAACTCTAATTCTTTTTCATCATCTTTGTGATCACCCTGGTCGTATTCTGCATTTTTCTCTTTTATATTTTCCTTAGCTAGCTTGGTGTCTTTGTCTTCAGCTTGTGAATAAACAATCTCCGGGATGTTTGTGTCTGAAGAGTTAAAAAAACAGTTGAATAATTTCCATGAGGTTGGTTGTTACACTATTTTTAATTAACATGTGCAGTAAAGTAAGGAAGAACTAATTAAATCGGGTGTTGTACCTGAAGTCCTTGAGTTATTCCATGTGCCATCATCAGACGTTGCCAATATTTCTTCTTTTCTGTTAAACAAAAAGAAACTTCTTGTGTTATTCTGCAAAAAAATATTGTTCTAATTCCCCTTAGACTCAAATGTAAAGACTACTAGTTAATTACACAACATTTGGAATGCTGTTTGAAATTCTGAAAATCACAGCTACATAAAATGTAGCGTTTTTTGAGTGACCTGATATTAAGTCTTGGTCATAAGAAAGAATTGGACAAGAAAATGAGAATGTGTTGACCTTCAGATAACATTGCAAATCTGATGGGTTTTCCCAGGCCTTTTCTGAGAAAGCAGCACAAAGGTGATTAGATGGGTCAGTGACAGGAGAGCATAATTTTGGGGTCAGGAAAGGGTCTGGAAGGATATATGTGTCAAGAGGCCAGGGCTCTCTCTTGCTTGTGTTTTTCAAATATTTGTATGTTTACAGAGATGGCTGGGAAAAGGCATCTTTGTTACCTGAAATAAATCAAAAGATTCTCCCTGCATGTGTACAGCATAAATCCTGTTGCTAAACTATGCCTGGCCAGCAGGAACAAATGCTGCTTCCCTCATTCAGTGCAATTTTTTCTGTTACTTTGCTGGCTGTGAAAACAAAGGCCAGGTTCAACACAAAAAAACACCTACGGAGAGATGCTGAGTGCCTGCAATCCTCATCAATATCAATTGATGTCAATTGAACTGCCAAGTTCTAGCAGTTCGACTTGTGTGTTTATAGGGATCTAACCTTTAGTGGAAAAGGAAAAAAAAATGTTAAGAGAATGTCACTTATGTAAAATATAAATTATTATATCATTCCTAATGACTCCTCTATGAGGAGTAATTTTTTTTTCTGTAGGTCTTAATTTATGTGATGTTCAACCAGCCGTCCACCTCTGTTACTGAAAATTACTTTCTAATTTTCAAATATTAATCCTTTCCCCTTCTATTTTCTCCTACTGTCTTTCATTTGAATTGATATAACATTAACTCTGCCACCTAAATGCTTAATTCAGAAGGAGGATGCTAAATTTATACTCTATTAAAAGAATGTAGACATCTACTGTCAGCAACTTTTTAAAAAACAGTCTTTATAGGGTTTGCCAGCCTAAGCAGGCAGAAGCTCTTGCCAGTCTAGCATCTGATCTCTGGCACTGGCCACTATCCGACACTTTAGGGGAAGATGTAGAGCTGTTATAGGAAAATACTTGGAGGAATTTGCACTGCCCTCTTAAATTTCCCCTTGGCCATTTTTTGTTAGAAGCTGTGCTTGAAGCACAAGATTTATGGTCTCTCAGCAATTCCTTTTCACCATTAATTGGAATAATGCTAAATATTTTTTCAAATCTGTATGAATGTCATGTCACTCTTGAATTCTGGTAGGTGCATAACCTCCATATGGTTTTGACTCTTCCACTCACACTTTCCCCTGCCTGTAGTTACTATAATCTGCATTTCATTCTGAAAAAGGTGGCAGATGCACCTTTTTCAGTTGATCTGTGGAGGTTTTTAGGTAAATAGTGCTTATTATTTATACATAGGGATTTAGGGAGGATGGTTGGTTTTTGTTTGTTAGTTGGTTGGTGTTTTTTTACAGTTCAAAGGCTTGGCTTAGTGTTACATCTAATTCCCAGTTTTCTTCTGCCCTTTTTCATCTTTTTCACTCACATGCTTCCATAAATCTAGACACTGTGTATGTTGGGGTTTAACCATGATACAGATACATCAAAACATTCAGGTGCTATTGGGGTGTCTGCAAAAGCCCCAGATTAGGAGCCAAGACATGTATAACACATTAACTGAATTGCTACCCCAAAACAATGACCCCAAAACAACATGGGCCCAGCAGGAAATCTTCCACTGCTTCCCAGCAGGGGAAAAAAGAGCACCCTAAAATGTCTGCATTTCTTTGAATGTAACTGCCTACCTAGAGTGTTCAGCCATATGGATGCCAAGCTCTTGGGAAGCAGGGATGGCCCCATTTACTGCTAGAAGGGACTCCTGTCCACTTCTTAAAGGAGCAAGAGTTTGATAATTTTTTCATTTGAGTATCATTCCCAGAAGAAGGGGAGCTGTCAATGCCTATATCTAGTCTAATATTCTACTGCTAGCTAGAGTTCACAGCAACTACTGTGGCATTCAAGTAGCAGTGCCATTTTCAGCTTCTATCACACCCTCACGTGATAAAAAACCCCACTGCATATCATTCATGCAAAAAATACCCAGATTACCAGAATACAGAACATTTGGGGAAAACTGGATGGCAGATTTTCCTTCTCCTAATGGACTTGGGTGTACAAGCAGGATCCTTACTCTTTAGCTTAATTTTCATACCTTGGAGAAAGGGGAAAAGGAATTTTGCCCCTGTGTTACCTATGCAGTGAATATTTTTTGTTTTGATTAAGAAATTTTCAGTGTAAAAATATAGACACAGTATTTGAATAAGGATTTTAAGGATGAGTGCCTATTTTATAAACCTTTAAATGTACAGGTATAAAGATGCTTCAAGATGGATAATTATGAGTGTGTGCCAGGATAGTGTTACCTTCTCTAGTCTTATTGTTCTAAGCATCTCTGTTCAGGCAGTCCTGTATATCATCCCTATTATCAGTGATGACAGATTATCACTTCCAAAAGGAGATTCATTCCCTCTAACATGGGAATCATGAGTAAAATGGAGTGACATATCCTTTGAAGGCACTTCTTTACCTCTGGAAGAGACAGACCACAAAGAGGACCCACATCTCTGGCCATTATCTAAAGCTGCATGACTCACCTTGTAACTCTAAATCCAAACTGGAATGTAGCTATGAGTTTTAGTGGCCGGGACTCTAACACTCAATGTATGTGTGATTTGAATCCCTCAGTTTTGCTGTGATTACAGCTGAATTTTTCATTAACTTTTGTTCTAGTAGCACCTGGAGCCCTGGTGCACAAGTTTCTTTTCACAACAGCAACACAGGTAAAAAATAGCAATGATAACACAGCCTCACAGGTACACTGCAGGGCTTGTAGCATAATTTCTTGCCCATTGCACTTAATGTTAAAGATTTCTGGTTTATAGCCTATTATTTGTGCACACCTGCCCTGCAAAAACCTGAGTAGAGGGAATGTCAATGTAAAAGTTATTTTACTTAATTTAATTTTATATCAGAAATATCTGTCCTCATATAATTATTCTCAAGGGAAATTTAAAATTGGCTTAAATTGAGGATATTGATACTGCAGTGTTTGAGGATCACAAGGAGCATAAAACAAAAGTAATTTATACAACTACTTCAATTTAAGAAATTATATTTTGAAGCTATGGATGCCTTTAACTACTGAACAATTTCAGATTAATTTGTATATCCTAAGGGCTGAAATACTTCCCAAAAGCCAGTAAAAATTAGCCCCTTCATCAAACATGGGCAATTAGAAGGTGTTTGTCTAGTTCTTAAGTTTTTTCTCCATATTTCTCTCAAAAGATCCCAGCACAGTATCAGAATTCCATGAGCAGATTTTAAAAATAAAATATTAATTAAGCTTTTGTTTCAGAAAGTAATAATTGCACTTCGTAAAACGTGGTCTAAATTTGCCTATCTGGTTAGAGACACAATATTTGTATTCTGTTAAAAAGGGTTTACTTTTATTTTTAAGTGATCCAGGTATTCTGACAACAGTGCAAACTAGAAAAAATCCCTTGTCAGATTATGCAATTCTGTTCCAGCATAAGTAGCCATAAACCTGCAGAAGCTCTGTTGCTTTTTCTCATTCAGCTGAATGGGGCATATCTTCATAGAGTACACCAGGAACTTATTAACTTCTACCAGCTTAAAACCCCAAAACCTGTGCTCATATGATTAATTATTGATGAAATTATCATTCACTTGTATTGAGTTATAAAAATAAGTCAGGACTGAAAACAGATTACCATTGTAATTTTGCATTAGAAAGAACAAATATGAAGTCAGTAGGACTGAGAGGACTGAAAATGTGATTGGCATTATGTCCCAAAGCTATGTGGAATAGGCATCCCAGAGAGGAAATGTTAGACCTGAACTCTAAAGATGTGAAGAGTAGACAGCAAATGTCTAAGTGACAAGAAAAAAATTAGCCAATAAACAGTATTTCTTTGACTTCATGAAGGGTTGGAATAAACTCAGGCATGTCAAGGCTTTTGAACTAGCCCTTTTATGTTAAATAATAACTCTTTTAGAAGTGAGGCTTCATGAAAATTTCAGATTATACATAACCCCACAAACAAAAGACTTCTCATAACTCTTCTACCATACTGCTAGTGGTAGGGCAGATTCTTATATGAAGAGAAATCTTGCAGAGCATAACTGATAGGAACAGCAATTTAGAAAATTATATTATTTCATAGAGTCTGGGAGCAGAACTTGTTGTTTAAATATACTCCAATTAAGAGAAGCAGATCTTCAACCCAAATACAAGAGACCCAACAGAGGAAAACACATATTGGTTTAAAACCTTTGCTATTCAGATCTATTCAAATGGTGCTATACTGTAACAATGTCAGAAGAGTAGAAAAAGTAGGAGCTATATTTAGGAAAAAGAAGAGAAATTGTGTCAAGGCAACTACAGGCCCAGGTGTCTTCAAATAGTTTTCACAATAGACTTAAAACAAAAATGAGAGAAATACAGACAAATGGAAAATGGTATAAAATGCCAGACTCACCTGATAATATCTGTCTTTGATAAGATTGCTATATTTCCCTTGTCTAAAAATCAGTTATCTGGACTTCATTAAAGCATTTGTTGTGCAGCCACATGGGAAATTTATTAATTAAACAGGAGAAGAGGGAGTTGAGTGTAAGAGCTGGGCGGTGGGAGAGGGGCTCAGAGCCAAGCAGGGTCCCAGGAGCTGGGCTGTGGAGCTAGCAGGGGTCACTGGGGAATCAGAGAGGACAAGTCATGCAATCAGACTTACTCAGTCATGTTATTACAGACCAGAGCACAAGAAGTCAAAGTTAAATTAAATCCGTGGCAGAGAGGAAGTTGGGAGACATCACCAACACAGAGGAGGATTGAAAGAAATCGGTGGCCTGGAGGATCAGAATAATAGATAAGGGATGGAATTCAAAATTATAAAGTGTCAGGTTATACATTTAGGGACTGGAAAGAGTTTCTGCCACAAAACTAGACCTCAGAACTTGGAAGAAACAGGTGAACAAGAAAGATCGGAGGGGGTTTTTGCCAGAAACCACTTCCACTTGTGAAATGAGATAGATACTGTGGTATAAAGGCAAAGTTCAGCAGTCATGTCTCAGGGAAAGTAGTCCCAGTTATGAAAGATTTCCAAGAAATGTTTATGCTGTGGCATGAATAAGAGCTCCTCTAGAACATTTGTCTACAATGTCCAAGAAAGATTGATTGAAACTGAAACATGTTCAGAAGAGGACTAGAGGAAGACTGGCAGGAGGAAAAGTCTGTATTAACTAAGCAGACAGATGTAGTAGTTCTATTTTCAGCATAGCAAAATAAAGTCTGAGAGGATCCCTGCCACTGATATAGCAAAGGGGTAAATAATCAAAAGACGAAAAAAGCAGCAAGACTCTTAATGCATTAATATAAAGAGTTCACAAGAACATTTGTTGTGAAAAAAAGATCTGTAAGCATCAGAAAAGTATATCCTATAGTTTATCACTGCAAGTATTAGACACAAGAAACTGAGAAGATCTCAGTATGGAAAGATGAATATATTTTTGTGAACAAGATTATGCACACATTTCCCAGGGGAATAAGGCTTCATGATTCCATAGTTGCAATCCAGCCCTATTTCAGATGCTCCTGTGCAGCTATATGCCCTGAGAGTTATGCTTGCTGGAATTTTCACTATGGGGGTGTTTTGGCGTGAAATAGGTTTGGGAGTATAGCCAGGAGTAACAAACTTCTTCATAATGGATGGGGTTTATCACAGCTTGTCATTATTTTAATTCACACACCAAGATTTGGCTAAAGTTGTGTCTGTCTGTTTGTATAACTCATGGTACCATTCACTTTGTTCTATGTAGATCCACTTACTATCTAAATCATATGATACTTATTTTTAAAAATATGGAAGAGGGCTAAAATTGTTGGATTACAGAGTATGGAGAGATAAAAATGCACCTGAAAAACTCAGAAATTAATGCAACCTGATCAATTTTATCCCATCCGATATTTAAAAGAAAACATGGGATAATACTATTTAGTCTGAAATTCAGAGATGTATGAGGTTGTTAAAGTCTTCAAAGAATGTATTTCTCAGATATTTAGTTAAAATATGTAAAAGGGAAAAAGGTTTCTAACACTCTTTTGTTTAAAAATAGTCTTAAGTTTTGTGAATTCGTTCATGCTTCTGAATTTTACTGTAGATTCAAAATCAGAACAAATCAAAATTCTACCCTGAAGGTAGATTTGAATGTGTTGAAGTTGAAATTGGGGTGAAACTAAAATGTCCTCATGAAAAGAGCTGGCAAGACTGAAATTGCTAACCAAACCATAGTTATATTTTAATTTCAGGACAGATTTCTAAGCCTAAGAGTAACCTCATACAGCAGCAGCCTTCAATATAACTAATGCTTTTGGATCTAGTGCCAAAAATAGCCATCCTTGCTGCAGAGTGATGCTACTGGGATGTAAACAACATGAGATCCCTGAAATGAAGTAGTTACATATGTCAGCAGTGTAACTGCTGAGGAGCAGAGGAGGAAAAAGTAAATTAGTGCAGTTAATACTCCTGTTTGAGCTGTCACTGGAGCCAAACAGGCAATCCTGCACAGAGCTGTAACCCCACAGAGCTGGGAAGGGGGATGTGGGGAGGGAAGGGCAGGCAGCTTACTTTGGTTATTTTTGTATCATTAGCAGCAGTAATTTTAGAAGGAAGTAGAGAAGGAAATATCTGCATTTAAACAAGCAACAACAAAGGTTATTTTAAGTTTTTTATGTACACATCAAAAGCAGAAAGCCTGCAAAATGTCTTGAAGACCTGGGTGAGAAACAAGAGAAAGGGTTTTCCACATGTAATTCTAAAATTCAATATTACTGTATGCAATATCATTCAAAATCCACAAACATGCAACAGTAATGAATTTCATAGGAAGAAGGAATTTTGGAAAGGATTAAGAAACATTTTGTATGTGTAAAGTTCTAAGCAGAGCTTTAAAGGTCTATTCAATTGTCTTAAGGCTCAGAAGATTAAGAATTCAAGATATTTTTTTACTAACATAACCTCCCAACAGTTGGCTTGCTTTAAAATATTGTTCTATTTTGATCTAGCAATTTGAATATTAATCTATTTTTATCTAATTGGCCCTAAAATACCAGTTGGGCAGGGAAACAAATATTGCCAAAACCGATTCACAATGAGAGGAAAGTGAAAAAACAAACAAAAAAAAAAAAACCCAACCTTTGTACTAAAATAAAAAAATAAATAATTTTTTAAAAAAATAAATAGCAAGTCAAAACATAGCTTCATTCTGGTTCAGGAGCCACCAAGGATCCACCTGATGTGGACTTTCAAGGTGTAGACTTTGACTTCTTCTGTGATAGTATCTCCATAGTTAATTTTATTCTGTCTCACTGACTGGACATATGAACTAAATATTTAATAAATAAAGACAAACCTATTCCTTGCCTCCATATTGCTCAGTTCAAAACTCACTACAGGGACAAGTCTCCCTAGTGACAAAATTGATGTCTGTGCTCTCAGAATTTGAAGTTATAGTTTAAGAATACAACCACAAACGCAATTTATTGTCCCATGCAGTTCTTAGTCTCAAGCCCTGTGCTGCCAGGGAAGTCACACTGAGCTCAGGAAGGAGGCACAGCCCTGGCTTGAAGCCACCTTTGTGCCTCCTGGGACCTTGCCTTGCTGTGCCCAGCAGCACCAGGCAGGGTCCAAAATGTGGTGTGGAGAGGACAAGGAGGCTGAGAATTACCTGCCTATGCACTGGCTTAACAGGGCAAATACATTATTTCTGGTCTGGAGAATTGCTAACATGGAAAACTGCCTGCTGGAGGTGTGTCCAATGGCCTCACCACTTGACCTCCTGTTTCAGGACTCTTGAAAACTGAGAGGCCACAGAATGTCTGCAGCAGAGACACATGCAGTGAGACACATTTCTGTGCCACCACCTGTGTGTGATGGAGAGAAGCCATAGAGCACGTGTTCAGCTTCCCAGGGCACACCAGGACCTGCACAGGGCTCCAGAGCCCAGGGGTGCCTGGCAGTGCTGCCTCACTCGGGCAAACCAGCTGGTGGGAGCAGGATCTGGGCTCCTCCAGAGTTCTGCCTCCAAGCTGTGTCTGCCCAGGCTTTGAATCCCTGTGTCTATAGAAAAGAAAGAGCCTTGATAGAGCTAAGGAGCAAAATCATTGCTATTGCCAGACCTGGTGCTTCTTATTTGTTTACCTGCATATTTCGTCTAAAAGAAGGCAGAATATTATTTTTATGAACGGTATGCTCTCATTTGGAATTGACGCTAATGAATGCAAGGCCCTTTCCCCCTCTTGTTTGTACCATCAAATTAATTAGCTCTATTGTGACATCAGTATTTTTCTCAAGTAGTTCAAGGCTTGAGCGTTTTCCTTTATTTTTCTAAAGGGCATCTTCAGTGCCCTTTATCTACCACAAGAATCATGCATCACTTGTATTTTTCACAACTAATGCTGTTTATTATAAAAACTGATTGTGATGTGAAGATTGTTATACTGTGTGGCAAATTGCCCAAACAATTACTGTAAATGCATGAGCCATAAACTGTACTGCCAAGGACACTGGTAGGTTAGCTCCTATAAAAGAAACAATTAGAGTCTGAGGTGAAAATAATAGAGATGAGATGACAGTTATTGAAAAGGCAGAACATCCAGTTTAATGTTGTAAATATAGGTTTGTAGATTACACTGATGGTTTTAAAGTGTTCATGACTTATTGAATGGAATAGAATATTCCATACTTTAGAATGGGGCCATAATTATTATTTCCTTTTAATTGTGATGTCTGATGCATTTGTGAGCAGTTGTTGAGAACATCTTCACATTATACTGATTCTATTTCTAAATTATCATCCTGCTTCAAGGGTTGGAGGGTTTTTTTATTCTTTTACTTTCTTCGCATTTTGTTGTTCAGGGTCTGTTCTGAACAAAGTATTTTCTCTTGAGGAACGTGAAGTGCTTAGAGGGTTACAGCAATAATTATTTCAGTTTCAGCCTACACACTTCACTGCTTTAAATCATCATTAGAAGTTTCATCCCTCAGCAACTCCTGCTGAGACAGTCTTAAACTCCAAGAAACAATTAGATAAGAAGAGCTAATCTTTATAGCAACTTGTATATAAAGGTATTGATAAGAATTTGCCAGAAATTAAGGGAATATATTTTTTCTTACAAATCATCTAAATACAGAAAAAAGTTATTGCTATGATTGCTAAAGAATTTCAACAATTCAAACCAAATTTGGAATGTATGAAGATTAGAGTGCATTAAAAAAAACAGATGTGCACCCTTCAAGTAGATATGTTGCAATAAACTGTGGTGTATATATATAGAAAATACAAGTAGATATTACTGCCTAAGCATATTGAACAGTCCTCTGGTTTTCTTTTTAAAGACAATATATAAGGATAAATAAATACATGAATAAGTATATAAATAAAATTCTAATATTAGACCTTAGGGAGAGCGCTAAACAACTGGACACAGAATTACAGCTTCCCAAGAAGGCAGAGCTACTGGGCACATAAAACCAGAACAAGGAAGGATCTTCCCAGGGGTTAAAGGAGAGGATAAAGTGAGCAGCAGAGCAAAAGCATCAACCAGCAAAGGGCAGTCTGTGTGAGCAACCTGTGTGAGATCTAAACTACCAAACCCATTAGTCAGGAGAAGCTGAAAAAGCTCTAAAGTGGCTCTGAAAGAAAGGTGCAAGGAAACTAAGTACTCATCTAAAACACTTTTCAGGGAAATGCTCTTGATCATTTTCAGGCTTTTACATACTGTTAAAAAAGGACGATTTTAGTAAGAGGTAGGGGTGTCAGAGCTGTGCTGGAATTTGATGGAGCTGCACTGAAGTTCAGGGAGGTGTTGGGCAACAGAGCTGGGGAGGTGGCAGAGCTGTGAGCCTGAGCAGTAGCTGCATCCTCAGGCTGAAATAACTGCCTCTTTCCAAAACCCAAGGCAGGCTCCTGGGAGCCAGACCCTAAGTGCAGCAGAAGCCAAAAGCTGCACTGGTCAGACAGACCAAGCCTGCACAGAGCACTGTGAGCACAACGCAGAGAGCTGCTGTCCATGCTGACAACAAAACTGAGGACAACTGGAGCTCAGACAGCACATTTCCTCACTTCTGGGCTCCCAATACACACTCCTGCATCCTGACCTCTCAGGTGGCTTTACTGGAAATATGGCCAATTCCCACCTAAAAGTGTTTTGGCTTCAAATGATCCCTCCTTGTGGAAATGTCATGTTATACATGCCTGAACCATAACACTGTTATTATATGTCATGTCTGGCAGTATCATGGCCTTCTATTTATACTATTACTTTATTTCAGAAGGTATTTAAAAAACAGAAGCACAACAGATAAGTAATTTAATGTAAACAATGCAGGAAATAATAAATTAAAATTATATTAGATTAAAAACTGATTGAGACCACACAGGAAAAGATTCAGAAGCAAAAACTGTAGACAAAAATCAGCATCACTAAATGAAGAGCTGTGTGAACATTAAGCAGAAATAACTGAATAATATTTTTAAATATTGCCATTACAACTATCTTATTAAATCCTATTAAAAGGAAGCTGTATGTAAAATAGGAGCCCCGATTATGAATCTAGGCAAGACTGATTTTCCTGTATGACCTTCAACTAGCAGCAGTGTTAGAGAA
Organism: Erithacus rubecula; assembly: GCF_903797595.1. Classification (NCBI taxonomy): domain Eukaryota; kingdom Metazoa; phylum Chordata; class Aves; order Passeriformes; family Muscicapidae; genus Erithacus; species Erithacus rubecula. The sequence continues at coordinate 44,458,499 of NC_136686.1, forward strand.
GTAACCTAGTTCTTAGTAAATAGGTGTCACCCAACAAATGGGACTGACACTAATTAGCATCCTTGTTGATAGTTAGGAAAGAGGACAGAGGCAGGAGATGGCGTGGTGCACTCATTATTAGAGCAGTAGGTGAGGGCATTTCCTGGCTGGCATGGCAAGGAGTCTGGCATGGCAAAGGAGTCTGGCATGGCAAAGGAGGCTAAAATGGCAAAGGGGGCTGGAATGGCAAAAGAGGCTGGAATGGCAAAAGAGGCTGGAATGGCAAAGGGGGCTGGAATGACAAAGGAGGCTGGCATGGCAAAGGGGGCTGGAATGGCAAAGGAGGCTGGAATGGCAAAGGAGGCTGGAATGGCAAAGGGGGATGGCATGGCAAAGAGGGCTGGAATGCAAAGGGGGATGCATGGCAAAGGGGGATGGCATGGCAAAGGGGGCTGGCACTGTGGCTGCCATTTGGAAACCACCCTGGGAATAGACGACTTCACTTCCAGGAGAGTCAGTCAAGCAAACTTCACAAGCATTTTGAAAGAAAACAGAGACAAAAATGTCTTAAATACTTAAATGTCTGAAATTTGAGGACGACAATATTAACCTGTGGTATTTCTCTACCTTGGGGAAATACCCCTTAGTTTTTTTCTTCTCACCTAAGAAAAGGGGCTGTTACCAGAAGAAGAGAAAAGGTGGGCCTGAAAAAGGACAATAAAGGACTGTCAGTAACTTCTACATATAATGAAATTAGAAAAAAAGTTTGGAAAGTGAAGTTGAAAAAGATGCTCAGAATAGGCAATATATGGTATTATGATTAATAGTATCAAGGGGGACAATTGATCAAGAGAGCAGCTGTAAGGGAATTTAAGCATTTTTTTCTGCAAAGATAATTCCCAGTAGGATTCTGACAATGTTTGTAATAAATCTATTTTTATTAAGATTATTGGATTGGTGTTATCCAGGGGATTATATTTTCCAATTACTAATATTTTCATTTTTCAGTCTTAGTTTATGATTGAAGCAGGGACATGGGTGGCACAGAACAAAATGCATTGGCCTGACTTGGGATGAGAATAATCATTGCCTCAAAGCAAACAAAGTCCCAAGAAATTAGCCTTTATTTTCTAGCTCATTAAAAAAGACCTTGAGTTTTAATAGCAAAACATTCATACTTTTTTTTTTTTTTTTTTTTTTTTTTTAAATATAGATGTGTATCTGTCCATTTGAAGATTTCAGTGCCATCCAGTCTAAACCAGGAGCCCTACACCAGTTTGGTGCCAGGATCAAACCTTTAATATAGCACTGCTATCCCCAAATCTCATGACTATAGATATGAAGACTGCAGAAGAGCCCATTGCATAATAAGTCAGTTAAACTTCAAGTGAAGCTATAGAAATAATAGGAAAAAACAGGAATACTGCCACTTTTTTCATATCCTTTCATTGCTCTGTCATTATTGTTGTACCTTATTGTGGCATCCATGTAGCAATTTTGAAGCAGTACCAGAAGTGTTCAGAAGTGTTGCACAGCTGTTTTATATGCAGATGGGTCAGAAAGTTCATTGAGTCCTTTGACAGAATGGGCTAAGTGTTTCATAAACAGAGAACCTCTTTCAAAAAGATTATCCAGGACAATGTTAGAAAGTCTCTTGAGACTTTATGAAATTAGTAATGCAGGACTTTTCTATATGGATATCTATCTCCAGGGCCAAGCTGTTGAAAAAGAGGTAAAACTGAGTGAGCAGTCAAGTTTTCTGAGAGTTAGGCTGGGCCTAATGTAAGAGAATATGCTTCATAGGTCACTATTTTGTCTGAAAAAGGCATGATCAAATATCAGAATGATTTTGTAGAAATGAGCTGGGGATAGTGTGCCTTTGTTCTTCTCCTGCTTGTTTTTCCCACTGCTTTAAAATATTGGAGGAGAGGAACTTTCAAGTTTTGTCTATTTTGCATAAATCGGAGAGGAAAAAAACATTACCCTATGTTGTCTCATGGTTTTATCTGAATCTCACATGGGAAAAATACAGAAGGAGCAGTCTCTTCCTGGCGGGTCGAAAGAGAGTGTTTTGTGAGATGCTGCCTGCAGTGTGCTGAGGCATGTATACAAGAAGGCAGTAAGTGTCTCAGACAGACTGTAGAGAGATAGATGGCAGACAGGTGAGATTGAGATACCACTCCTGGGGAGGAGAACAGAAAGGGTGACCACATGAAGAAACCTTAGACAGTTGCTCTTAAGGGAAGGCAATTAAGATCTAAATCTTGGAAAGCAATTGTAAATTCATTAAGTGTCTCAATAGGATGAAAATTCCAGGTGTTATCATGACAAGAGACTTTTATAACCTTTTTTACATTTTTCACATGCTTACTACCACATAGCAAGAAGGCAGCTGTGTGATAGGTATCAATATTTCTATCAAGAAGACTTGGAACAAACCCAGGAGACACTGGTTCAGATTTACTAGGGTAGCTGCAGAGACTGACAAACTCCCCAACTCTCTATCATAATATGAACCATAACCATAACAAGTGTCAGCCTAGCATATCTTGTGTTTATCACCCAGCATCTATAAATTTATTGCAGGGACAACAATTTTGCATCAGAACAGACTGTAAATGCCAATCCATTTGGTGCACCTCAGTGCAAGGTAAGAAAAACCTGCCAGCCTTGCCTAGTTCACATTCAACTGTGTAGCCCAGAGCCCTTTAGGACTACAGCTGGTAACCAGCAGTAATAAATCTTCAGGTTTAGTGTTAAAGTATCAGCTGGCTTCACGAATCAGAAGGAGAGTGGAAAGACACTGAGAAAACCAAGCCCCCTATTATGCCTTGGCATGTCAACTAATACTTCTTGTGCGTGTCACTGAAGGTCTAGGGATCAAATAGCCACTTCTAACATTCTCCCACGGTGTTTAAAAGGTCTTACCCTCTCCTTTGCCCTAAGGCAGGGACTTCATTTAACTTTCAAAGTATTTGTTTGGACCTTTTTTCCACCTTTTGTAGATGAGAAGATAATCCACATTTAATATTAAAAATACCACTGGCAATTCGTTTTCTGGACCTACACTGCAGCTGAATCCATTGCTTCAATTTCAGAGTTGTGGTGCTGGGACTGGATCTCAGCTTAAAGTTCATAATCAGAATAAACAGCTCAAATGACACTGGTAGTCATTGCGATGATTAAATATGACTCCAGTGCTCTCAGCTAATGTTGCACTAACTTTAAACATCTTTTCAAGACTAACATTTAGCAAAGTCAAGGTTAATGTAATGGAACAAATTTTTTTTCCAACTGAACATTTATGAACTGTAGTACCTGAATGGTGGACAGGAGAGAGTATTGAAATTGTTATTTACAGCCTGGTTCAATTTGCAAAATAGATGTCTTCCTAAACAAAAGAATCATTGAACATACAGGAGTTCATTTAGCAATGTACTTCTATTTCTCCAAAGGCCCTTAACCAGCAATCTGAAAGATCATCTGGTCCTGTAAATATTAACACTCAAGGGTAGTTTTACATATGAAGAATTCTACAAAGTTCAGTGAGACTCCTGATGTTCCATTAAATAATTTATTGTGCCTATTGCAGGATCAAGCCAGTTGTCGAATTAAAAAGTTCTAAGAGTCAGTCATAGCAGTGTTACAGAATTGGCATATTTAAACAAGCTGATGAAATTGTAGTAACTAAAAAAAAGTCTTACAAGTGTAAAACCAAGCAATGCATGTATAATACAAGTACTTATCATGGCTGAGAAATGACACCCAGATTACAGAGTACTGGTTTTATATGATTTCATGCAAACAACTAAAAAGGCTTTGTAGCAACGAATATTTCCCACACAATAGAACACAAATTTCTGTTCTATAGCATTGGTGAGAGCAGTTTCTAAAGCAGATCATGGAAATAAATGAGAAACCACTGATATTAATAAATTCCAGTGTAAATACTATGCTAGGACTGAGCAACATGTTATTTTCATGTGTTGTTCTCTTAAATTTTAGAAGCTTCTTTTAATATTTCTAGTGCAATAAACGGATAACAGATGGATGGAATAGTTCCAAAAGCAAAAATATGACAAGTTTTCAGCTTTCAGGTACTCTCCAGTTAGGAGACCACAAGGACAGGAAGAATGTGTCTATTTGTTTGTGCATTCCATTCTTTTCCACATCTTCTATCTCTTTCTTTAACACTTCTGTGATAGCATTCAAAGACTTAAGCCATTAACCTAAATATCTATCTTTAGGGTCTTTAATAAGTTTCATATTTCAAATAATATGCCTGCCCAGATTTTGAAATACTATGATTAAACAGACAGAAAAAAAAAACAGAGTGTAGTAGTTTCTGGCCAAGTAGGATTGTTGTCTATAGGATAGTTTACAAGTGATTTATCTTAGTTTATTTTAAATTACTTTGGAGAGTAAGGCTGCAGCACTTTCCTCAAAGCATAACCCTAGAGTTACTGTTAATAAGCATTCCTAATGCTGAGACAAACTCAGTTCCATGGCTTGCTTTTATCCTGCTTGTCTGAATAATATATTTTAGAGCACCTTAAATAATTATCCGGTGTCCCTGATAATCATGGTTCTCAAGTACGTGGAAAAGTCTTATTTTGATGCCAGTCCTACTTGATTCTACAACTGAGAAAGACTGGCAATGACCAGGAGGCAAGAGAAGGTCTAGGAGTATTGTCACATTAAACATAGAGAGAGGAGTGTTCCTCTTAGCTGGCTCTCTGTGAATGGATAGCTTCTCTAGCAGCTGCTCTCCTGGAAAAAGAGTGACTGCAGTCACTTCCTATTAATAGCAATAAACTTTAGTCAAATCCCATATCTGTATGCTGATCAAGATGTAACCCATGACTTAAAATGCCAGAAACAACCTTGTGATTAAATAGAGGTACACAGAGAAGATGTGTTTTAACACCTTTCTTGCTCTTCTTTTCTCTTCCTGATTGTGGTGACACACAATCAAAAGAGCAAGGATTAAAAGGGAATATAATTGAAATGCCATATTTTAAATGAACCAGATGGGAATAATCCAGTTGTTCCTCATAGCAAAGTGCATGAGAGACTATTTCCAAAGTTCTTTGTCATAAGCCTTTGATTTCTTTTTTTAATCACATCATGAGCTTGTGGGAAAGGCCAAGAGGAGCTGAAGCAAAGCTGCATTTCTCAGCACAGCCTAGGCTGGTCTGCCATCTGCCTGGCAAGACTGACTGAGCACAGTGCAGTCCTGCCAAGCTGCATCTTCAGCAGCTTTTACTTCCTCTGCCTCCCATCAGAAAGGAGATGATCAGCAGCTGAAGAGGGAAAGCTACTCATGCAGAGAAGAAATTTTCTCACTGACAGTTGCTCAGAGACCATTTAGTATATGTGCTGTCAAGTTTGGCAACAGCAACCCACAGACATTGGTTTTAATCTCTTCTTTCTCATTGTGTATGGTACATAGGGCAGCTCTTGTAAGAGCCATTGCCCTGTGCTGTGTTGTGTTTTAGAGTGGCATCAAGGAGGGAGGGGAATGGATGCACCATTGCTCAATAAAAGCACAGGATCATCTGGATCACAGTGGTGCATTGTGCATCAGTTCAGGGTGATATAGGTACGGGCTCAGAGACCTGTACTTGCCTTCTTCTTCCCTGCCAGAGGACAGGAGTCTAAACAAATGACAGATACCCTTCTGTAAAACAATTCTCATGCTTATCAGCCGTTTTTCCTGGTGCTGTCACTTTTGCTCTGGACAGATGGCAAAACAAGGCCAAGCAGAGATATGGGATGTAGCATCCCCAGTGACAGGGGACTTGGCTTCCATAACTCTATCTCTGCACCTTCCTGCATGATCTGCAGGAGTCTGCTTCACACAGCACCCAAACAGCTCCTGTCTGATCAGACCAGTGCAGGAGCCTGGTGCCCACAACACAATCGTGTGCTCTCAATCTGAGGGCTGGAAAGAATTCACATGCAGAATCATTATCCATATCCCAAAAGCATGAGAGTCAAAAAAAGAGAAAAGAGTGGAGCTGATGCAATTAATTTACATTTTCCTGACTTTCATAAACAAACATTTTCATATAGAACCAAGCATAAATTAATTAATATAAACATTATTCTCCCCAACTGTATTTTGTCCCTATGCATCCTTTGAAGACTTTTGAAAGCCACAAAAATTGTTAAAGTTTATGAGGAAATAATTTTAGGCTGTTAAAATACAGCTAGCAACAAATACTTTATGAAATTTTAAGAGAAGACTATTTGTTCATACCTAGACATGGAAGCAAAAACAAATGAAACTTAAAATGAAGAGGCAGATTTTAAGTGATATGGTTCCGAATATCCAATATAGACACTTTTCAGCCTTAATTATTTGATGCAGTTTTGCTTTTTACTATAATTTTTTTTTGCAACTTTTGAGGGTTAAGCTCACTTTTAAAATTTATTTCTTAATAATGGTGTCAGAAATCAGCGTATTTACCTCATTCACTCGTCTTGGTCCTGGATCATGTTTTTGAGTGAAACTCAAAATAGTCCTACTATTGTGTTTGCCCAGTAACTTCCTGTGAAAGTGAATATTATTCCTTTCACTTAACACAGCTAATCCTTGCTAATGACATTTAATGAGCCACACAAGTATGCCCTAGAGTGGATCAGACTCTCTGCTTAAAAAACGTGATCCTTTCATGTCTTATTTTTTAACTGCAAAGGTAAATTGCACATTTTAAGTGAAAGTATAAATATCTCAGAGCCAAGAGTTAAAAAAAAAAAATTATTACAAGTCCCTAAATTTGAAACAGAGGCCTAAATGAGTGTCCTTTAAAATTATCCTTCTATTCAGATTGCTATAAAGAAATGTTTAATTTAAGATGTCCAACTCTTGAGTATGAGTATTCCCTACCTGTCACTTTATTGTGATAATCATAAAGTTGCTTTTACTATCTATTTGCAGTGCTACAGCTCCAAGGACAAGCTAGCTGTGTTTGAGGACCCCCCCACACTTTGCTAAATGTTCTATAAACACCCAGCACAGCACATATAAATGCTGCAGAGTTTATCATCTGAACTAAAGTAAGAGAAGAGAGATGGGCTGGTGCAGGAGAGCTGGTAAATGGGCAGCACTGCTCAACATGAGATGAAGGAGTGCCAGCACATCAGCAGCAAACTCTGCCAGTTTGGGGGGGCTTGTTTTCCTTGAGCTTTTTTCGAGATATCAAAGCAAAGGAGTTTTAATGAGGCTCTGAAGGAGAATAATGAGGTACTTTTGCAGATGTCTGCAGGGTGTTCCTCCTCACTCAAAGGGGCAACATGTACAAAGACACTTTGAAAAACAAGGGAGCAATGGAAGTTGGCATCTTAGTTCTTTTGAAACAAAAGGCCCCGATGCTGACCTCATTTACCCTGGCAAAAGCTGTGACTCTTGTGAAGTCAAAGAAGTCCCTGTAGCATGAAATTAGTCCTGGATTACATACTGCCAGAACTGTCTTTCAGAAGCTTTGGTGACCACTCAAACATTATTCCAAAGATACATTCATGTCATTTTTGCATTTACTCTAAGGTCTCTGTATGTTTTTCTGCCACTAAAGAGAGTCTTGAAAATGCACACTCATTAACTGTTTGAGAGAAATGTGCAGTAGATCCTAATGCAGACAAGAATCTGACCACTTTGGTTTAAATATTTTAAATATACATGTGCATATGTGTCTATAAAAACAAATAAACACATTAATATATACATACATATACATGTATGTATAAACATGTGCACACATATGCATTCCTCTTCAGTCTGACATAGAGGGAGACAATTTTATAGTCTGATTAGAGACAAAGTAACTTTATACTGATTATCTCCTTTCCCATTTTGTAAAACAGCTCTGTGTGACTTACACATAAATCATTTAGTATATCCATGTAGAAAAGTATCCACCAGAAGGAAGGCTTCTACAGCTTTTGCTACCACTGTGCATGTCATGAGAAACTTTAGGGAATAAAACACAGAAGTCATTTGAACTTAGATGCCAATGATATTTTCAGGTTATTCCTGAAACCATCTGGAATCCCAGGGCTCACTAAACTGAGACTCTCAGCTCTCCATGTCCATTATCTGTTCCTTGTGGGCTGCTCAGGCTGGAGTCATACTGCCTGCACATGCCTATGGTGTTTGATATCACAGCCCTTCTGCAGGACATCTCAGGCTATCTTACCTGTCCAAAATGGGTCATGTGACACTCCCTAAAACACAGAAATTACGTATAAAACCAGACACAAATGCCAGGAGCTTACTACAGGACATGTAAAAGCATTGCTTCCTCTGCTCTGACATACTGGGATGTTCCCTCATGGAAGTGCCATCATGAGGGCTCCCGAGCTGGCCCAAGGGACACTTGTCAGGAGAGCTTTGTGGACTGGCTGTGAGCCAGGTCTTGGGCTAGCCTTGGGGTGGCTCCTACCCTTGGTGTTGATACAAGCACTAAGCCATATTGTGCACCTCTCCTCACAGGGCTAATGTGTGATTAAGGCTGGCAAGAGTTCCCAGCACAGCGAGTGTGGTTTTGGAGCGAAGGCTCTGCACAGAGGAGGCCCTGGCTGTCTCCCACTTCCTTGAGCTCCCACCACTGCTCTGTTCTGTTCTGTTCTGTTCTGTTCCCCCTTCCACTTCAGTCCAGTGGAACAGCACCAGTGAAATCAAACAGCAGCATCTTATTTGGAAAGAGTATAGAAACTAAAACACTAATATAAATTCAAAAACCCAACATTAACTTAGTTCTGGCATCCAAGTATTACAAAGGACATTGCAGGTAAAATACAGATTTAATTCTGCAGAAGTCCAACTGATTTGTAGTAAATTTTGGGAGGAAAATAATTGGGAATTAGATTTTTGCATGCAACATTTTTTTGCTAATAAAAATATTAAAAACAGTAGGAAATCAGAAGTTACTATTAATAAGTGTCTTTTTTACATGCAATTAAAGTATAAGTTAACAACTGCTACTTTATAATTAATATATTACTTTCCTTTATATAACAGAACAGTATACAGAAGATAAATTCTATATAGTTTTTCTTTAATATATTGCCAATTCTGCCTAATAAAACATACTTAGTTTCACCCTTAGTGAAACAGAAGTGTGAACCAGTGGCAGGGAAAAGGAATTATAGCCCTAATATACAACTTGCAGAATAGCCCAACCACTTGCAGTAAAGTTTGTACCAGCTATTTTAATTGCTGGATCCTTCCCTAAGTTATCCACTTATGCTTCATGAACCAGCAGTGCCATTTCTGATTTAATAATTTTGTGTAGAGAAAGAACCATGAAATAAATTGCGTGAAAACCTAGCTTTTGTTTTGCTTTTAAATTTTTTTGTTAACTTACAAAGGAAGTGGATGCAAATTATTTTAGCTGTACAGCTACCGTAGTCTGGAACAAAGATCCCATTGATGTCAGCTGAGTTTATATCCTACAGAGATAAGGATCAGTACACAGTGCACAGAGGGTATATTGACCCTCACACTACTTTTCAAATTAATGGCATGAATAAAGTTATGATCCCAGCTTATCTGTCTGCAGAAAACCACAGGTTGATATATATAAACACTTTACTGAAAGCAAATCTTGGTCTAATTTTTCATTTAGAAAAAAAAAGTAAAATAGAAGAAAATAACATAGGCAGTCTTGACTTGAGTAAGCACACATAAAAAGTCAGAATTATTCAGCTGTATTCTAAATTACCAAAAATTAAGGTGTAACCTCACCTGCTTTGTGTTGTCTTTAAGCAGCCTTTAAGACACCTATCTGTAACCTCTTTCTGGGGTTTATTATCCACCTTGAGCACAGTTTCTTTCTTGTGACAGATTAGTGTGTAATTTTTGTCATCATTGTTTGCCCAGAAGATACCAACTGATGTCTCGTAGCGTATACAGAATTCCACCTTAATTCCATCTTTCTGGAAAGGAGGCGCCAAAGAAATCTTAAAGCAAAACTGATCCGTTTCACCACCACAGGAATTAGGCATGAACTCTGCGAGGATGTCATAATAAGTGAGCCAGTTATCCAGTGTCATTCGAACATACACCTGTTTTTCGAAGGATACATTGAGGACTCGCACGATGCCGTTCATACAGGTAATCCCAGGCAGGAGCAGGGCTGACTCCAAAATTACTTTTTGCTCTCGCACTTTTTGTAAAAGTTCTTCTTGAGAAGCAGGTAATGTAAACTGTGGGGAGAAAAAATATTCATCCTGAGGGAAAACTTCATCTTCTGTATAATATTCTTCTCCTGTATTAGGAAATTCCCAGATATTGAACTCTTTAACAGACACAAGATCAAACCCAAAGGCATCAGCAAATGAAACTTTTCTTGAGATGTTGGTGGGAGTATCTGCCTCCTCTTCCTCTGAAGCTGAAGAATTCCGCCTTCGGGGACGTGGGGAGTAACGAAGTTTAATGCCAATGTTAACATCTTCATCCTCTGAAGTGAAATCATTTCCAGTGGGGACTTGTAATAAGTTAGCCCTGTTAACCTGACTAGGTCCTTCAAAAGACTCCATTGGGCTCTCTGATATAAACTGAAAGAGAACTGTACAACTAGTACCAGCTGCTATTTGAGATACTATGATTTAAAACAAGGATTAATGTTACAGTTGACACTGCAAAGGGAGTCAGGTCTATTAATAGATGTTATGGTGTGCGAGCTATGTTGGCCTTTCTCCATCTGACAGTATTACATGTTACAATTTTGGTGATACATTTCAAATATTGTATTCCCTATTTTTATGTGGATCTATTTGTTAACTATGCAAAGAAGAGAATTTTTAAATGTCTTCTTTGCATAGTTTAATTACATAGAGCTATTTTAAGACGATCAACTTATGTTACACAAAAAATTCATGATACTACACTAATAAGGAACTATTAATCTCTGATTAGGATGTATACTTCATCATATAAACACTTTCTAGATTGATAAAATATTCCTATATATATTTTCAAGGCTATTTTTGCAATATTTCCAGATATAAAATGCAATGTCACATTCTACCCTGACTTTATACCATGCAGACTCAGTGAGCAAGATACTAAAACTATTCCAGCTTCTTCTAGCTAAGGACTGGGCATCACCCCTTTAATGAACCAGGAATATAATAAAACATTGAGGTGAGTACACTGGAAATGAACTTGTAATATACCACTGTAAATATGGCTGAGCTCACCATTGATTAGATTATGAAATTATCTTGTATTAAATTGCATTTAGCATCATCCAGCCAAATGGAGAGGAAAGCAACTGGAAGAATTAACTTTAGCAGCCAACTCTGAAACAAAAAAACCCTGTTTTACACAGATACAAACAGGAGGAAGAAAGACACTAAACTTCTTAAAGGGAGTTCAACCTTGTGCAGGACAGCTACCCATGATATGAAACGAAACAGTGACTTCTTAATCAACTTATTCAGATAGCATTTGACTTTCACTGTTATGGCACTCCATGCTTGGAAACAGTCAGTCTTTATAGAACAAGGACCTTGAACTCAAAATGTCACCTTTTTTCATCACATCATTTAATGTTTCCTATTTCCCTTGCCTGGATCAAAGGGTAAGCCTACACTGTAATCTAATAGCACAGTACAAGTCAAGATATATAGCAAGACCATCTTGAAATTGAACCATGCCAGAGACTGACAGCATTAGTAGCATCATCACAGATTTCAGTACAGGTTACAAACCTAATTTTTCAAGCAGGACACTTTAAGTCCTTCCCCCTGTTATAGTTTCACTGGTAACTTTAAAGCTCATCTGGGTATGTCTATTTCCAGGAAATAAGGTAAGTGGCATATTACCACAAATCATCTTTTCTGATGAAGCATCAACCCCTGCACCATTAGGACATCTCCAGATCTTACCAACTCTCAAAAAATACTTTCAATTGCCATCCCACCTGCTATTGCAAAAACATTCCTGATGCCCTAATCATACTTTGAGACAATAGAATATCAGAAGAGATTTTAAAAATAGCTTTTTACCATAAACTACATAACTCCTACACTCCAGGGATGTTACTGACTTAAAGCTAGTGCTTTACAATGCTGCATTTTTTTATCAAGGGTAACTGTAAAAACATTCAGGACTACTTGTTTAAATACTGATAGTAGTGCCATCCATTCATGTTCATGGCTGTCTAAGGAGTGAGATCTCCAGAACTTCCCCTCAGAAGAGTCCATAGTCTTTCTCAGAGGGATTCCAGAAGAACCATGTCTACCTGTTCCTGCTTATGGCTCTGCACCAAGTTTGAGCTAATTTGCAACATGCCCATTTTGACTTTGTACTGCATGAATTAGGCACAGTTTGGAAAATGAAACTTCTTACTCTAATGGGAAGTCAATTACTTCTGTCAACATAATCTAAGAAAATATTACAGTGGTAATTATGCAAACAAGGAGAATGTATTTAGGACACTGTTAGCTTATTAGTTACACCTGTTGCTATGAAATCTGTTTCCTCTTTTGCATTCAGGATATTTCTTACCAAAAGCTGCCCAGACAAATGTGCATGGGAAGGTAACTTCCCTGATTAAGCATGGTGGGGCATGGAGGGTGGAGGTGCAGGCAAGAGGAGGGATGCCAACCTGCTGTGCTTGGGTGTGTCTTGGACCAAGGCAAGCTTTGAGGATAGATTCACTTCCTGGAAAATGGAAGGAAAAAAACAGAAAAAGAAAACTCGTGGAAACTTGTTTTTCCTCTAGACTGCATGAAAATAGGTCAAAAACTGGTTTAAAAGAGCTTTGATTTATTGATTAATATTGTTGCAATTTTTCTTTTTGTAATGCTTGCTGAAACCAAACAGTGATTTGTCTTGGCCCAGTCCAGCACTAATTCAGCTGGGCAGAACCTTTCCATAGGCTTCAGCAGCTATTAAACTAGATATTATGCCCAGGATAACAAACAAATCACAGCATTCCATCATGCTGTGACAAGGACTGTTTAGGAAGGAAGGATAGGTTGCAAAATGTTCTGAAAACAAAGACATATTCAAAGACATATTTTTGTTTAAATCAATTACTGTCAGTGACATTATTTAATGGATATTATTCTGTACCTCTCTATCTATCTTGCCATCCACTCAGTTAAAATACTTTACTTCTGTTCTGGGTGTAAATAAACTGGGGAAATGGGAAGAAAAGGTGAAAAAAGGTGTTATTAGCTTAGTCTAAGTGCTACCACTGATTGACAAAATCTTCAGTCTCATGACATCATCTAGTTAGAGAAAGAGTGTGTACTTAGTAAGGGCTATTAAAATAGGAAACAGAAAAATGTTGTATAAGAAATTACAGTGGGTAAAGATTCTACCTGTGTACAAGAAATAAATTCCAATGGTTATAAGGAGGGAATCCAACAAGCACAACTGGGAACAGAGGGAGACAACACTCTTGCTGAAAAGAATGTCCTTTCTACAAGATTCATCTTTTTCAACGCAGAGAAGAAAAGGTTTATGTCAGTTGTCCATTTAATTTAGTTCATCTGAACAGTTTGCACCAAGTTAAACTTTTCATAGAAGTCCACATATTTTGATAAAAAAAATACAGTTACACTAAATCATGCACACATATGCTAATAAGGATTGCATTAACACTGTGAAAATAATAATAATATAATATAATATAATGAAAAATAATGTCATTTTTTTCTCTGAATCTTTTAAAATGGTATCCTAAAACACCTAAATCAGATGACAGAGGAGCTATTTCCTTTCAAAGTGTAACAGCAGCAGGTCATTTTAGAACATTTTAATGGGACAACTTCTTTATGACTTCTTTACTGAAGCCTCATTCCTTTGAACCAAATGTTGAATCAAAACAAATAGTTTCCAGGTGTTCTTAAACACTGTTTAAGTAACAGTGGAAACAACAGATAGAATTAAAAATATGCAAAAAATAAGACAGCTCTATATGGGTTAGCATCTCTATTGAACAGCATAGTAAACAGAGGGAAAAACATTACAGAATTAGCAGGCTTTGGACCTAACTAAACACACAACAGAGCAACAAAAACTACAGTCAAATGTTTTTGTCATATTTATTATTAGCACTGGTCTTTCTTTGCCTTAACTGGAAGAAAAGAGGCTATATCTTTGCAACAAGTGGAAAACAATTATGTCTTAAGAATGAACTGAAGATGAGCAGTATAAAACCTGGTTCCACTTGGTTTCCTAACAGTGTATTCCCCAGTGGCCTAGAAAACTGCACTTCTTTAGCAAAGAGTATGAGATGTATTACTTCCTGCACTGCTATGATATAAATCTATTAGGATAAGGCATAAATACATTTTCTCTTTGCAGACAACACTGTTGTAGCTGACTGCTGAATGGTCAAAAGTGCTGAACCAGAGGTAAAAGAAATATTTTAAAGGTTATATACTTTAAAAAGAAACACTGGTGGCATATTTTGAGAGGTATTTTGAAACAGCAATTAATTCTGAAAGTATGTAGAGCTAAGGAAGAAAAGACAGCATTACACCTAAGCAATATTTTTCTTTTAAATTCCAAATGATTGTTGTTAAATTTTAGTAATAAAGGCTGAGTGAGGACAAAGGCTGCTCTCAGTTGTTTTTTGTTCTTTGTAACAGATTGTATGCACTGTCAGACTTTTAGACAAAATTTTGTGCTATGGCTGCAACTGGTCTACTCTGTGACCCAAAGTAAAAACCAGACCACTCCCTAAAACATGTGCTTGTTTTCACAGTACCAAGCAGAAAAATTGCAGACTTTGTAAATCTATGTATAGAAAAAGAAACATAAGAATTACTGCAAGGTTATAGCCTGGATTCATACAATCAGAGCTAAGACACTGAAAAACTCTCTTTAACCTAAATTAGGGGCAGAGGAAAAAAACAATCCCTGTACAATGAAAATTCAGAACAGATTACATTACTGGAACAGAATTTCCAAATGCTCTTTTATCCCCATTCATCTTTTCAAGAATATATAATTTACAGATAATTTACAGGATAAACTATTTAACTAGTCTGGCTGATAAAGCCGACCCCTTCTTTTTATGGTGCTTGGTGGGAAATCTCAGCAGCTTTGAAGAGAATTGTGGCAACAAAAATGATGTTTTAATGAGTTTGTGCAGACATTTGAAGAGGAATCTGCTTTCCCAGGCTGGAAAAAGTCTGCATAGTAAGAATACACAGTATGCTTTCCCTGTCTCATTCTTTTCAGATAAAACTGGATAGTGAAGATTGCTCCTCTAATGTGAGAGCTTTGCAGACATTTCAGACAGTGACAAGAGGATTCCCACAAAGAAAAAGGATGGAACAGAGAACTTGTCTTACTTTTTGAGATGGAATCCTGTTTTGGGCAAAGAGGGGAATTTTCATCTTTAATGATAAGACTCAGAGGAAGATTAAAATTAACTCCAGAAATAATGTGCAGAAAGAAGAAACAAGCAAGACACACAGGAGTATGGGATTCATATTTTCCTTGGTGACATATCTGAAAAACAAAAATTGTCATCTTGGAGATCAGGACTTGCAGCCCTTCCAAATGTAGGGTGTTTTGCTCACCCTTTTGTCTTTCATTCCCTGTAGGATCTTCCTTTACTTACTGGAAGAACTGTTCATCTGTTCAGGTATGGAGACTTTTCAACAAAATGTTTCTTCTCATATAGGATTTGAGTTCAAGTATCATGCATTTGACTTTCAGGCATTTACTGCATTTAAATTTCTAATTTTTCAGACTGGCTCCTTTTAATAACTGCAGTTTCCTCAGTTTCTGAAAGTCTCTCCTTAAAATTGAAAACTTTAATAAGATTGGTTTCTTTATTCTAAATTTAATTTCAATATTTGTAGGCACTCAAAATCTGGGTTCTGTGCCTTGTCCTTCTTTACAGTCCTTCAATTTACAAAGTCACTACTAAAATATCAGAACATGTGGTTGATTCTCTGTTTCTTGGAGTTATGGGGAAAAGCTCCCACAGTCCTTGCCACAGCAAGCATCATTCTTTCTCCAGTCTACAACTGCAGTTTCATAAAAACACAAATTTCAGTAGAAATAGCCTAATATAGAGAATCTGGTATTCTGAATTAAAATCAAGTTTTTTATATTATTATTGCAGGAACCACTTTAGATATAACCAGCTTAAAGCTGGAACAGCAAAAAATGGATGATTGTAATAAATAGTCTGAAGTGTCAGATCACACATTTCAGAGATAATCTCAATAATTTCTGCTATGACTTGGCAAGAGGAGGAGACAAAATCGAGTAAATTAGTCATCAGAAGGTTATGAAAAACAGAAAGATGATGGCAACTTTAGGATGCCCCAGGCAGATAATTTCTAGTAGGGATAGACCAGGTCAAATGAATGCTTTCAAAATAAATGATTGCTGAGACTGAAGACCAAGAAAAAGACTGGTACATAGCTCATCATGTCATCACTAGGATTTTTGAACAGCCAAGGCTGTTAAAATACCAGGTACATCCCATTCACAATGATTACTGGAAAAGTATTCTATTAAATCTTTCAAGCAAGCAGGTGGAATTTCTACTCTGCCCCAGAAATATGAGTTAACCCATGTGACCTAGAGCACTGCACTATGAGTTTTGTTTTCTAATCTACAAACACCAGGCTGCCAACTGAAATGTTGGCTGGTCAATTTGAAACTCTGAGACAAGGCTTACAAGGGCCAATCAAGATGATCAGTCAGGGTATGAACTTCAAGATCTGGGGGAAGGAGATCATTTTAATAAATACCCTAAAGTTCCACTCTCTTTATCAGAACTAGTATCTGAAAAGAGCAGCCAAGGGTTATTTTCAGAACCCAAAAGAGCCTGAACAACAGCATCAATTTCAGTCTTGTAAAGTTAAATCTTTGATGCCATTGTTGATACTTCAAAACACAGACCTCACTTTTACTACATTATTTTGAACATCAAAAGTGACCCAAAAGAAGATACATCCTCTTTCAAAGCTTCTACCATGTTGTTTCATTTTGCTTTAGAATGTATTTCAACATATTTAATAATCTTCCTAGACTAATCTAGGTAATTACAGAATCATTGAATCATGGAAAAGTTAGGGGTTCCCACCCCACTGTCATGGGCAGGGACATCTTCAACTAGACCAGGGTGCTCAGGACCCAGTGTAACCTGGCCTTGAGTACCTAAGGTGAGGGACTATCCACAGCTTCTCAGGGCAATGTTTTCCAAAACGAGGTGACTTTTCCTTGGCAGTGTCAGACCTCAGGAGGCTGAGGGACATGTCAAAGTTCAAGTGACAGTTTGTGCTTTGGGGGTGACAGAGCACAGAACACTCTAACTCTGAGTGGTAATTGCTCTCTCAAGCAGTTTCTTGGGTTGGCAGAACTGGTCACTTGCAAACTCAGCATAAAACCCAGTTGCTGACAGAGAATTAATAAGAAAAAAAGGGGAGCAATTTGTGTTCGGTTTTTTTGGTGTTTTTGGCTTTTTTTTTTTTTTTTTTTGCTTTAATTCAATTTCACCAAGAATAGCTACACTGCAGCTATAAAATTTGATAGGTAGTTTCCTTTCACACAGTACTTGCTATTAGCAGCTAAAACAAATGTTTATTGTACCAAATACAACATGTTTGACTAAGTGTAGAACACAGGAACCAACATGTTGGTTTCAGTTTGTTCTGCATATCACTGGAGAGTCTGATCCTTTCGCAACTCTATCTAGGCACCATAAATTTCTCATTAATCATTATGTTTCAATGGGGAACACTGAAGGGTGTTTTCTCAGATTGTAATGAAGTGAGAGGCTAACGTCATGGTCTGTTTATCTTCATACTTAACATAGTATAATTATTTTGTTTGGTTTTTTTTTTTCATTCAGCTAGGACTTGCACCTTGACTTTTGTAAACATAGGCAGTTCGGTTTTCGTTGTTAAGGATGTTGACTTAACAGAGTATAAAATAAAAATCTGGGTATGTGAAAGCAGCACTCCAACTTTCGTTTTTCCTGCTGGTTATATTCAGTGGACTAATTATTCAACTGGATACTTGCAGTAAAATATCAGAACGCTTAAAATAAATGCTGGGCTGCAGGCTGCTATAATGAGTGAAGACTCCTCTGAAAACAATGAAGGTAGTCTGGACATCTGTACAGTAGGAGGAGAAGAAGAAGAAGCAAAACTGGCTCAAGGGATTGCACCCCGAATTCCCAGCTCTCACATACATGACAAAAAACTTCTTCCTGTGGCTGTGGATGAAAGAAAATTTCTGGATAAACCACCTCTGTCATACATAGCTTTGATTGCCAAGGCAATACTTTCTTCTCCCACAAATAAACTGAATTTAGCTGCTATCTACAAATACATTGAAGATAATTTTCCTTTTTACAGGAACAAAGGTCGAGGCTGGAGGAACAGTGTACGGCACAACCTTTCACTAAACGATTGCTTCATCAAGGTGGGAAGATGCGAGGATGGCAAAGGAAACTACTGGAGTATTCACCCATCGAACTTGAATGACTTTGCTCACGGGGACTTCAGGCAGCATCGAAGGTCACGGAGGCGAGGGCGCCAAAAGGAGGCACAGCACTGCCTTGCTGTGAATTATTGCATGCCATGGGGACACTATCCTTCCTGCCCAGCACCAAACTGGCCTTACCAGACACATTATTTTCTGGATCCACTGTGGCAACTTCTGTGTGCTGACAGACTGCAGTTTGTGCATGAATACCAAAATGTAAGCACTGACTTAATAATGGGGAAATTTTCACCTCAAGTCCAGTCTGATAAACCCCACAGCACTTCTGGGGACAGGTTTTATGGATCTCCTGCCACTTCAGTTATGCAGCAGAATATTTTCCTAAATATTCAACCAGGTTTCCCTAACTCCCTCTTAGCCTTTTCTCAAAAACAGGACCAAGGTGAAGCATTCAGACACATGTGTAAGTAGTAGAAAGATTAGAAGTGCTTGAATAACTTCACAGGCAGCTTGGGACTCTGTTAAGATACAATATATATGTTGCACAATTTTGAACTTTTGTATATGTGTATGACAGCAAAAGAGCTTGCTCACTTATATAAGCCACTGATTATCCATTATTATTACCTAAGTGTATTAGCTTTGAAATCCTAATGAATTTCTAATAATTCTGCTAGTCACTGGCCATGCATAGATTACCTCAGTATAAAAGCAAATCCATTCACACTGACTGCCCAATGAAATTATTTTGTAATTGTTATGTATTAATCATATTACTGTATACTACTACTCTATTGGATTCAAATTAATACACATGTATGTGTATTTATAACCATATATTCAAATATGTACAACCATATATTTACTTTTATATTATATTGAATTGGAAGGATTAATGCATTTTTCCTTTGTTATTTGAAAATGTCTTTGAAATTATACTTGTCACTTCCCATACTGCTGGCAATACTGAATTACTCTTCTACTTATTTAATATTACACTTTGGTTAGTACTCACCCACCACTATTAGTTCTGATGCATTGTATTGATAAAAAAATCTCTGTACATTTATATATCTTTGACTGTTAAGTTGCATACTTGTTCTTGTTTGCATAATTGTTCAGATTAAAAATATTCCAAATGAAATAGGTTTGCTATATTATCTAAAATATGTTTTTAAGTTCAAATCTGCTTTTTAAATGCATGGACACATATTAATTAACCTACTTAAATGATTACTTAAAGGCAACATGGCTAATCACCAGTTTACCCATTAGCTGGGTATAATCCATTCAAGAAATTTTCACTTTTCTGATATTTTCACCTATTGCTTTGGCTTATATCTGTATTTTTAGTTTACATAGTCATACTTATGTACATAGCTACAGAGTATATGATGTTATAAAGTGCTCACTTAAATAATTTTTTAAAATACATGTATCTATCCAGCAACTTCATGGTAGCAGAAACTTTTGAAGTTTCACATGGGGAAGTGTAACAAGCATTTTTGTGAAAAAAAACAGTTATGCTAAAATATAAAACTAGAACTTCCTTGGAAACACTTGCTCACAGAAAATGCAGAGGAAGGCACTGCTGTGCCTCAGTCATGAAATGCCCTTGTGTGTGGACAAAATCTGAGCACTGGACAAAGGTGGGGAAGGTGGGATGAAGGTGGGGTGAGGAGACTGACTAACTGGAGTTGGGACAAGAAGCTCAGACATGTTGATCACAGAGCTGTGAGAAGCCTAAGGAACACAAATGGCAAATGCCTGGCAATGATAAACAGATGAGAATGAAAGCTAGGGATAAGAGTCAGGGCAGGTTTGGTGAGTAGTAGATGGGAAAAGTCTCTGCCTGCTATAGTTTATGTATTTGATAAAATTTAATATTCATAGTTCTTTAGCTGTCAGCAAATTACTTTAAAATTATACAGGGGAGCAAGTTACTCCTGTTTTTTTCACTGGGCTTACTTGGCAAAAGCTTGTGAAGTACACCTGAGGATGTTCCCAGAATGACACAATGTCATTTAACTTCATCTTTCCTGCTAAGTAAGAGTTGGAGAAGGATATTGAAGTGCTTAACATGACACTCTGCTTGAGCTATTGTGACCAATCACTTACCAGGTTATTCTTTATGCCTGAAGTAACCATTTTAGTTTGCTCAGGAAAAAGAATTGGATTTTACCAGATTAGTGATGATGGTGAAAATGTGGCATGTACCAGTCCCTATGTGTTCTTCCAGTTTGTTCCAGCATCCTGTGGGAATGCAATATTAGTAACTAATATGAAAGAGACATTCTTGTGCTCAGATGCTCAGGTTTTATTGGAAGACCACTTTGAAATAGTTTTCATACCACTAGTGATACACATACCATAGAATGAGAACTCCCATCTTAGACATTTCCACTATGATTATGTAGCTGTCCATATGCTTTCTTACATTTTTTGTTTTATTCAATGTGTTTTAATGCTTTGTTTGTTATTACAGCATATGCATGCCACATTGGAGGAGGATTCTTTTAAAGTAATATACAACTATTTATTTTGTCTTCATCATTCAGTGGGTATCCATTGCTTTCTAACTGTGCATAGTTCAAATACTGCTCTGAAAACAAAATTACCAAATCACTATTATATTGTTATCCTTCAAAGCCATAATATAATTTGCTTTCAAAATAATCTGAGAGATGAGGAGCACAGACCTAAAAGTCTGAGGTCAGCTGTACACGTTCACTTTGGATATCAGGTTTGTGACACCACTGTGTAGCAATTTTTGTCCTCAAAGCCCAGCAGCTGAGCTCCCATTGACCTGGCCCTGGCTTTCAGCTCTGAATCTTCAGAATCTTCCAAGACACAAAGCAATACAGGAACATGTCACCATCTTGATAAGTTCAATTTCAATAACTTGTCCTGCAGCAGCTGAAAGAGGCAAATCTGTATCTCCAAGGCAAGCTCCAACTGCAATAATATAGAAAACACTATTTCTTCCTGTAAACCCCAATAGAATTTGAAGTTATTTAACAATCAATACCCTCATTTCCTCATTGCATGATTGTAATTAATATAGAAAAAAGGCCCACCTTGGATATGAAATATGGCAAAATACCAGATTTTTTCATACAATTAGTGGCAATATTTTAATGCCTTCAACTGAGATAAGGGCCAAGTTATGAATACACTACTGAGAAAAGATGCTATTTTTCCCCTGCCCTAGTGCCTGAAAGCTCAATATTGCAATCTTAATAATGTTTTTCTTCATTTTAGCTGAAGGAGTAGGGTTAGTATGTCATTTTGTGATGAAAATGTCAAAGTACTAATTTGAAAGCAATTTGAAGTAAAAATTTCAAAAAAATAAGAAAATAATCAAGTTATGTATTTTTACCTGAATTCTAAACCCACAAATACACTTAGCATAGAAAAAGAAATAATTTTCTAATCTTGATATATAATCCTCTGAATAGAGAGGACATTACATTTCTAATACAGGAAATTATCATTTAATGAGAAGACAGAAATGTTCTTGAAAATTAAACAGATTAATTACATGCTTGTACAGGAATTCATGAGGCAGTACTTACAGTGTAAGAGACTCCCTAAGAAGCAAAACCAACAGTTACAGATGCAGAATTACAGAAAATCCAACAAGAACATAGTATCTAAAAAGTGCATGTTGACAACTTCAGCATTTTCCAGATGAAATGTATTACTGGTTTGATAAAAATGTCAGGAAACCAGAATTTTATCATTTTGATTATAATCCTCTGCTATACCCTTAAATAAGACAGAGGTCATCTTTTTATGGCAGATGTACTTTAGGAGTCCACAGATGCAATGACATAAACACCTGGGATGGAGATCACTTATGCTTTCACAAATAAAAACTGTCAATTGCTTTCATCTTCTTTTTGCACATTTTGAACATTTGCTAACACTTCAAATAAACAATACCTTAATGAGGAGCAGTAAGAGAACACGACCTGAACATGAGAACTTTTTATTCAGGCAACAATACACAGGTAACAATTTTAAGCCAGAGCTGACTATGCAGTTTGCCTTCACCAGATTATACAAATATTTATTCTAAAACTAAAGTTTTAAGATAGCTCTGCCTGATAAGCACAGATATTTAGTATACAGTTTAATTCCTGATGCATTTGCTGCCCCGCAAGACTTCTGACTCTGAGACTTGCCCTGGTTCATACTGAAAATAGCCACAGTCCAGGGGCACAAATGGCACAAATGAAAGCTTTGTTGAAAGGGAAGCCTACACTCACCTATGCTCACTGACTCATGCTCATCCAACAGTTATCCATTTATTGTACCCCCTGAACAGGTCATAGAAGATGACCTTTGAAGGCAGCAGAACAGAAATGCCTCATCCAGTGTGCTGAGGCTCAGGTACATGGATGCAAAAAGAATGTGTCAGGTTGGGCCTGTAGTGACACCATGAGGGAAAAAAAGAAAAAAAGGGAAACACTCAAAGATTCTTTGAAAGATGTTGTAATCGGAAATGGGATTATGAAAACGAAAATGTCCCAATCATATAGAAAATATTCAGGATCAATAAAAGACACAGATATGGTTGATTGATTTAAGAATGCCCTCCTGTAGCTAATTCTTTTAATTTCTTTGAAGTGTAATTTTAATTAGGATCTTCCTGTTAAAAATATGAAAAAAAAAAGAAAAAATGTTAATGATCTATATTATGCATGAAATAGCAATAACCACTTACAAATTTATTCTTTCCATGTAAAGAGTAGTGTCATGCCAAATGGATCATGCAGATGAGTCAAACTACAGAAATTTTGTACCATAGACCAAGTTTTGAACCTTTTTGCCAATACCAACTCCTGACCAGGTGCATCACAGCATGTGAGAAATGTCCTGGGAGAGGCTGCTGAAATGGTTGAAAGCTGCCAGAGAAGCCATAGCCCACCTTGCTCCTGTAACATGTTCACACAGAGGATGTGACTGATGAAAGTTGGGAGGTCAGACTCTCCTGAGACATTTACAATTATTTTAGTCTGTGTTTACACTATGTTTAATAGGACATTAGGTATGATGTCCCTGAATTACTCCTTTTCTGTGTCTTATCTGTTCCCAGTACAACTGAGGATCTGGTCATTGGTATGTCAGCCTTTCATTCTCCTTGTGCTCCATCAGCATTTACTCTTTCTGCTGCTGTGTTCCTTTGTTGTCTTCCAGTTCCAATCTGAATGTCTCACTTTAATTTTTCCTGTTGCTCTACTGTGTTCCCTTTTTATGTAGGATTCAGATAACACTGCCAGGGAAGAACACTGGATCTCAGTATTCCCAGGTCATCACAGACAAAATGATGCTTATGTCTACATACTGGAATAAGGCCTTAACTCCTGAAAGGACAATGTAGATAGAAGCTATAGCTTCTGATTCTATCAACAACCATGGAAAAAGAACTAATTTCACTGGAAGCAACAGACCATGTAGTCAGTAAGACTGAGGCTTGTAGACTTTATTTCTATCATAAGACCATATGGCACTAATTTTTCTGCATGCCTGGCATATTTCTTAGCTCAACCTATACAAAACTTGACTCAATAATAGTTTTTAAAAAAGGTTACCAGAGTGTTTTAGAGAAAACGTGTGTCAACTGAATTTGGTAATCCAATAGAGTTTACAGTGTTAACCAAGCAATGTTGCACATGAACTGAACTAAGTATTTTTTCAGTACAGGACACATTTTAATTAGCTCAATAGTAGGCTGTTGAGATTGTTTATCAGATTCTGTTATACAGAAACATTTTCAGACATTTGAAGTATGTGTGCATGTGTGTTTGGGTGTGCACACAAGCACTTGTGCATATTTATGAGTGCTCAGAATCTCGTCTTTAAATGGCATAACTTTGCAACAACTTGAAAAATCTATATAGGAAGTACAGCAGGTGCAAAAAGCACATCAATAATGCTCCAGTATTAATAGCTGGTATGTTGGCTGCCTTCACTGCTCCTCATATTTATGGCAGAAAACCTAGATATGTACAGATAATTATCCCATTATCTGAGTAGTACTAACTCAAAGATGATATTAAAAACCAATTCTGTTTAATCCATGTAGCCTGTGACACAATCAAAGAAAAAAGGTAATGAGAATACAACTCATGAAGCAGAAGTAGAAATAATGTCATAAAGGATACTCCATCAGTTAAAACCTCTACATGTACATCTGATTGCTGCAGATGAAGAAATCATTGTTTAAAACATCAAGCACAAGGTTCACAGACAATTCTGAAATGCAAAGCAACAAATTAAAGAGCACACAGTAAGAGTCAGAATCAATCAGGACAAAATTTATGTCATGCATGAAAGCCTTACTAGAATTCATACAGCAGTGCTTCAGTTAGTAGATCTTTTGTTAATTGAGATACAACAATACATACCAAAATTTAGTGAGAAATGGCAGATGTGCTACTAGCTGGTAATTACTTTGCAAATCTGAATCAAATAATAGCTTTCTAACAATTAGAGTAATCATAGTAATTTTAAGGGTGGAGAGAACAAGGATGATATCAAGTTTGCGGTATAAAAAACTGGAATTAATACTTGAATAATCTCCATCATTAATCAAGAAATAAATCCATCTTGCAAGTGGATTTCTTGAGAGCAGTTAATAACTGCCATCACACTTTCCTGAGCCTGCAATCCAAATATAGATAGAAGAATGACTGATATTAGTTGTCTGAAAGTGACAATTCCCTTCTGAATATCACCAGAGCACGTGACCTGTATAATATGAAGTTTTGAAGTTAAATGATCTTATAAGGAAACAATTCAGCAGCCAGCTTGATGAATACTGTGCATCACAAGCATTAAGACTTTGGTAAACCTGGTGTATCTTAAGGTAAGGTGAAAAAATAGTGCAATTTTTTGGTGTGTATGCATTTAGACTAAATTCAAAATTTGTTTTCCACCAATTTCAAAACTATTAACTGTATTCCTATTGCATCCAAAAGATTTAAACCTCAGTTTAAGGAAGAAGCACCATCCAGCAGGTCATGGGATATTTCCCAGGCATGCTGATCTTCCTGCAAAAGCTGTTCCCTCTGCAAAGCTTTGGAACTCACAGTAAAAGCTAAACTTTTCCTGACTGTGAGTTGTATATTCCTACAACCCTGTAGCACATGGCAAGGAAGGATGTTTGAAAATGCAGTCCCTGCTGCAGCAAATCCTTCTCTATTCACTCCAAATACATGGTATGTCAGGTATGTCAGAGATCTTCCTCTGCCTCTCAAATGGGTTTCATAAACACACTCACAGACTCTCACTCCTCCTTTCTCCAATTTTGTTTCAGAATATAATCAAATTCAGGACAATATTTTGGTCCTCTAGGCATCTGATTTCTGAATGTTTGAGTGTTAGCAGCACTGTAGTTTGCTAAGAAAAGAATCTAAAAATGGAAATTTAAAAAAGGCAATAAAAACCCCCACTTTGGCCATAACTCTGAGAATACAAACTGTAATTTCATTTGTCAAATTCATATTTTGGTTTATTTTTTCCTTAATAGCATAATTCTCAACTTATAGCCAGTTCTTAACTTTTCTGTTCAATAATTCTTAACTTTTGTACCAATGTAAATGACTATGAAAACAGGCTCGACGTGTAACAGTGAATAAATACATTGTTTTACAGACTCAGAATATGCCCAAATGCTTTTTTAAAGTTCACTATCAATGTGCAATCTGACAAACTTCACAGAGACCAATGACAGTTTGTACATTTGGGGTATCAAACATTTCAAATAATTAGTATGGGCAATGAATGTAAAAGCACAGTCCTATGTTTCAGTGACCAGAAGACATCTATCACATAGAATGAGAACAGATGAATTAAACTCTGCTGGAAAAAAACCCAAGGTGCTCACTAAACCTTTGGAATTCATAAAGTAATCTATTAGCAAACAAAAGCAAAGGCAAGTTTCCAGCCCCCAGCACACCAGTGAATTGTTTCCTAGAATGGCAGTTTGATGTATGCACGGGAAAAGCAACAGGAATGGCTAATTTTTCTAACTGCACTTCAACAGAATACTGTGACTTGAAAGACCAAGGAAGAAATATGGCCTAACACAGCCAGTGGATGTTACTGTGAATTTATGCTGTGATTTAAATAGTACCCTAGAAGATCCAAATATTGAAAGAAGAAACAAAATTTTATATCTACTGGATAGCAGAATTTTTCAAAAGTAACTTTTTTCCCAGAAAACTATTACACCAGCTACTCTGAAAACAAAACTATCCTTTTGTCTGCAGAATGGAAAACTTCTCTGTAGTATCTTAAAAAAAAACCTAAGACACTTCTCTGCAGTATCTTAACAAAATGCCTAAGACTTTTCCACATTAATGATTGACTCTTCCAGGCAAAGTGCCTATGCACACATATTGCAAAATAATGGCATCCAGGATTTACTGAAGACTGAAAGCCAATATGGACAAAAAAAAAAAAAGGCCCTCTGTGCCTACATGAATGAAGACAACAGCCTCAAATATACTTCTATGAATTTTTATGTTCTGTGACTTACAAGAGAAACAGACTAAATGCAGGGTTTCCTGTACCTGCTATGTTGAACTGCCTATTTTCTTAACTAAGTGGCAGAAATGTATCCAACACATTTAGAATACTTCATTTGACAAGTGAAACAAACCATGTCCATGTTCCTAAAAGTGCCAATATCATATTTTTGAATAAAATAAGAATTCAAAATGTGTTAGTCCTGGTTTAGTGAAGATCATCCAACAGCTGTTTATTATCCTAGACTCTTAAAAGTATTTCAGATCAGGTCAAAATCTTTTAATGGCATCAAATGGCACTGATTGATTGGAGAAGTCAAAAGGACACGTTACGAGGGAAAGAGAAGAACAGCATGTATATTGAAGGCTGATAACAAAAGAAATGCTCCCAAATTTGTAGAATGGGAACCAGTGAGGGTCAAGGTTAATGTGACTTTCCAGGGATGCTGAAGTGAAGAGATAGAGGAGACAGCTGCAGCATATGGGTACATGTTCCTCACTAAAATTTCCCTCTATTTTATCTCGTCATCTGACTTAGAATCTTTCTGGCCTTTTGTGGCATTTTCCTGTGCCATGGCAGGACTCCAGTCCTGCCTCCTTTCTCTGGCAGCTACCTGCCCTTCCTGAGAAGGGGAAGAACCCTTCCCCTTTATTCTGTATCCTTTGAATTGCTATCTCTGAGAATTCTCTTTACTTTGGACTTGGATCTGGAAGTTCTACAAGCTTCCACTGTTTGTTGTTTTTTAATAAGCAGTTTTCACACCAGTGTAAGGGAAATTATGGGAACCAACAGGACTTAAGAAAAACAAGATGTTATGCAGATGAAGTCACCACATTGAGTATGTGGAAGGGACAGGGTCACTTGGTGAACAAGAAGAAGACAGACAATGGGGTGAAGAGGAACAGGCTCTGGCATAAAGTCTGTTTGTTCCTGAATCAGAGAGATTTCTCCCTCTGACTTATCACAGACTCCAGCTGCCTCTCAAAAACCTGGTTCAGTCGGGAGGAAATGAAAAAAAAGAAGAGTGGCAGTGACCTGGCACAAGCAGGAGCTGAGCTACTGCATTCTCACAAAGTTTCAGTGCTACTTTGGATCCGTCACGTCAATGGCATGAGTCAGTGAACTGGGAACAGTGCTCAGAACTCAGAAAAAGCACAGCCTCACAAAAGGGTGATCTGCAACTCTAAAGCAAAAGCTATATATTAGATAACGTCACAGCCTGTCAGACCTGTGACCTTTAATTAAAGCCTGTACAATCATGCTTTTCAGTCCTCTCAGCAGTGATACTCAGCTCAAAATGAGATATTTTCAGAGGCAGAAGGTTGGTTGGCAATAGGTCTGAAGAAGGGATGCTAGGTCAGTCTTTCTGAGGTTCTGATTGGGGCTAGTGAATTAGTAGCATCCTGCTATCCCAAGTTTTGCCTTATATCAGTCTTCTTCAAAGAGGTAAGTGACACAAGACTGACACAAGAGACTGAGACGGAAGATGAAACCCTTTTGTGCATTGACTGTGCCTGAAACAAAACACTGGGCAATGCTGGCAGTCTGTGTCAACAACAGTCTAACTCAGAGCTGACTCTGCAAGTACCTTACAACATCATAGAACTATCTGATTTTGAAGGAATGTTAAAGATCATTTAGTTCCTACATTCCTGCCAGGGAAGGGTATACCTTACACTAGACCAGGTTGCTCAAAGCTCTATCCAACCTGGTCTTGAATGCTTCTAGGGATGGGAATTCACAGCTTCTGTGAGTAACCTGTTCCAGTGTCTCACCACCATCATAGTAAAGAATTTCTTCCTAATACCAAATCTAAACCTACCCTCTTTCAGTTTAAAGTTATTACTCCTTGTCCTCTCACTACATGCCCTTGCAAATAGTCCTTCTCCAGCTCTCTTGCAAATCTGTGTAAACAGATGCAATTCATATTGCATGGGGGAACTGGACGTGCAGTGTGATAACCTCATCCTTTCCTCAGATTTTCATTGTGTCAGTACTTCCACTCCTTGAAATGCTGGTCATTTGCTTAGAACTGGCAATAAGTGCTGTCTTCATTGCAAATAGCAGCAGTGGGCTTCTTTGGTGACATGGTTATGAAGCTTTGGAAATAACTGCAATTCCCATTTCACTGGAAGTTCACTGATGCAGTGCCAGGGTATGATACTAACCTACACGGCACTTTGTCCCAAAAACACACAGTCCCTGGATTTAACTTTTTTCATATATCTGCCATAAGAATTAGTTTGCAAGGGTAAGGGCATTACCAAAAATAAGAGCATTGCCAGCACCTTTAGCAAAACCTGTATATCTTCCCAGAAAACATAGTATGTCCTAAAATTCTAAATTCTTTACCGATGTTCTTGTTTGTCAACCAGTTAAGTACATGGTGCTTTAGGGACACAATTTCATCATACTTATCTCCTATTTTTGTCATTTGCATGCCTGAATCCATGTGCAACACACTGTTAATTCATCCCATAGTATTCCCATGGAATATAATTTGTATGCATATAAAATATCGATGTAATATCTAGAGATGAAATCCAATGGAAACAGTTTGCTGTGAAATCCAGTCTTTGTTCCCTCATTTTTCTACTTCACTGACTGTTGCTTTTCCCAAGTACTCCTAGAGATCCCTTGTGCAACCCCTCATTATGCTGCATTATTACTTTACTTAGGAAATAAACTGAAAATATTTTTTATGCAATCTAATTTCCCATAATTGTTGGGATGTTAAAACAGTTTTTCAGAAGACAAAATGTTAATCAATTTTATTTCAAAACCACATTGAAATTCCACATAACATGGTGCCAGAGTGCAAATGCTTCTCAACTGGGAATGGCAAAGGGAGGGAAGAGAAATATATGCCAAGTCTCAGTTTAATAGAAAGGATGTGAGATCCGTTTTGTTTGAATCAAATACTATTTAGCAACTTAAGCATCCAGAGCACATCTGATAACTTGGGTAAAATGTATTGATTTCTTTATTGATTTTTCTAATATACCTTCTCTGTGAGGGAGCTATAACTGAAAGTAGCAAGTGACTCAGCTAATGCCAGCTCTAAGTAGTGTGCAGATGTTGAGATATGCAGGATGGGTCATCACTAAATTCTAAAACGTGACAGGTCCTAGTCTTCCACTTGGAGGCAATACATGGCATTGGTTCTTTACCTCTTGGCTTGCAATATTTGAATTTTTTTCCAATATGAAATTTTTTTGCATTTTTCCAATGCTATGAAAAAGTGGCCTTGTTCATAAACTAGATGTATATGTGGATTAGATAGTATATGGCTTTTATACTACTATACATTTACCTTAACCTTAGGATCAAGCATATAAAGCCTTTTTCTGCAGTCCCAAAGCTGATTCATTAGCTGAAATAATACACAGGACCACATAAAATACCTGTGGGTTTCTGAACAATTTATTTCCAAGAACAGCTCTAAAACTCTGCAATGTTTGTCACTCTTTCTGATCAATTTTTTTATATACAAAAGATAACAGGAAATTCTTGCACTCTTGTCTTCAGTGGGATTGGAATTTCCTGGGTGCAGAGGAAATTTATCACTGAACTCACAGCAAATTTTACTGCCATTGAATCACAGAATATGCTGAGTTGGAAGGGATACATCAGGATTGAGTCCAACTCCTGTCCCCGTGCAGTTCACCCCAAGAATCACACCAAGTGCCTGAGAGCATGGTCCATATTCTCAAACAGTACTGTGTACAAAGCTTGTACAAGCATTGCAGTGTGCTTTCTTAAATTCAGAGCATAAATGTTGAGTATAGCCACAAAGTATATTTTTGAAATAGAAAAATTAAGAAAAATTTAAAATAATAATAATAATAAAAAAAAGTCTAAAATACCAGTAAAGACAGCCTTGAATTGCATTTAACATTATACATATTTGCACCCAGGGAGTAACACTACTTCCAGCAGTAGGAACTCAGACTTTAAGTTTCAACGCTAAAAGGCCAAGAATAGAGACTGCAATGAAAACTATTCTGGACCGTCTGGTCCTTTAACCAGCTGTCCACAGGATTTTCTGCATGCCCTAACTGTGAAGAAGAGGTTGATAGTGCTGCTCAGATAGTAACTGCCACGAAGGAAGGGGGAAACTTGGGCCAAAAAGGTGCAGGCTGCACTATGAGAAGATTTTGCTACTCTTTTTCCAGATGCATCATAAAATAACGGGTCACACTTCCAACAAACATTGTGCTTACTCCTAGTTTCTCTGACACATTTTATTCAGATATTATTTACTCAAATAAACCGAATGGAGAGAAACTGTCCAAATTACACCACATTACGTCCAAGGCTTCTAGATGAAACATCCAGTTAGGAGGCACACGACCTGACTCACATCAAGACTCTTCCAATTCCAGACGTAAAAGTTTACCTTGAGATTTATTCTCTAGATTGGTAACATTTTCAAGTCTTGATCTCTCTCTGGCACAATGTTTAAAAGAACGTTGCACCCAATGACTCTAAAAGACATGTCCTGAGCTCAGCCTGCTGCACTCCAGCCCAAACTGTGCCTCTGTCCGGGGCTCCCTGCAGGGAGCGGCGCGTCCCGGGGACCCGGCACCGGCACCGGCACCGCACCGGCACCGGCACCCGCCGCCAGCACCGCGCCGAGCCGAGCCTAGTCTGCACAGAACAGACAACGGCAGCACTCGGACACAAACCAGAAATAAAAACAAATAGCGGTCCCTCTGGTAAGTGCTGTTCAACCCCGGAACGGATCCCTGCACGCCTCGCAGGCCCGGCCTGGATACATCGCCCCGCTGCGCTAACGGCAGTAACGAGCAGTTAACGGAGTAACGAGCAATTAACGGAGTACCGAGCAGTTAACGGAGTACCGAGCAGTTAACGGAGTACCGAGCAGTTAACGGAGTAACGAGCAATTAACGGAGTACCGAGCAGTTAACGGAGTACCGAGCAGTTAACGGAGTAACGAGCAATTAACGGAGTAACGAGCAGTTAACGGAGTACCGAGCCCGGCCGAGGGCCCGGGGCGGCTCTCGCCCTCTCGCCCGCCCTGCTCCGCCGCCGGCCACGCGGGGGCACCAGAGCGCCGCGCTGCCCGCGGTGCCCGGCTCAGCGCTGTGGGCCCGGCTCAGCGCTCAGGGCCCGGCTCAGCGCTGTGGGCCCGGCTCAGCCTTAAGGGCCCGGCTCAGCGCCAGGGCCCGGCTCAGCGCTGTGGGCCCGGCTCAGCGCTCAAGGCCCGGCTCAGCGCTGTGGGCCCGGCTCAGCGCCAGGGCCCGGCTCAGCGCTGTGGGCCCGGCTCAGCGCTCAAGGCCCGGCTCAGCGCTGTGGGCCCGGCTCAGCGCTCGGGGCCCGGCTCAGCCTTGAGGGCCCGGCTCAGCGCTCAGGGCCCGGCTCAACCCTGCGGGCCGGGCTCAGCGCTCAGGGCCCGGCTCAACCCTGCGGGCCGGGCTCAGCGCTCAGGGCCCGGCTCTGTGCTCAGGGCCCGGCTCAGCGCTCGGGGCCCGGCTCTGCGCTCAAGGCCCGGCTCTGCGCTCGGGGCCCGGCTCAGCGCTCAGGGCCCGGCTCAGCGCTCAAGGCCCGGCTCTGCGCTCAGGGCCCGGCTCTGCGCTCAGGGCCCGGCTCAGCGCTCGGGGCCCGGCTCTGTGCTCAGGGCCCGGCTCAGCGCTCAGGGCCCGGCTCTGTGCTCAGGGCCCGGCTCAGCGCTCAGGGTCCGGCTCAGCGCTCAGGGTCCGGCTCAGCGCTCAGGGTCCGGCTCAGCGCTCAGGGTCCGGCTCAGCGCTCAGGGCCCCACCGCCGCTCCACCCTGACCCCAACCCGTCAGCGGGTCACTGAAGGAAGGGAAGAGCTGTCTGAAGGCTGCCGCGGGCGAGACGCGATCACTGTGCCTTCGGTCAAGGGAGAATGGAGCTTGTACCAGCGCCAGGGTTGGGTGTGGGTGTTGGCAGACTCGCTTGGCACGTGGGAACAGGACAGCAATTCTTCTGCATCCACCAAAAGTCACTGGACGCCCTCCTCTTCTGAGTGCTGCTCTATGGTGCCGGTGCCAGCAGAGCTCTTGTCACCACAACTGAGACAAAATAAGCATGCGTGCTTTAAAAAGCTGATTTTAAACTGCCTTTTCAGCCATTCTGGGTGAAATCACACCAACCATAATGGTGTCAAAGAACTCAATAGTGACTTGCTTTGAATGGATGCTACTTCATGGCTGCACAGAGTCCCAATATCAGAAAAAGCATTCAAGCACAGCCATATCTCAGTGAATGTATATGATATTTTGCTGCTATTACATCTATAACTTTGAAGTCTCAGCCAGGCCCTGACTCCCCTGAGCCAAGCTGGACAAACAAAGCCTTCCTCAGTGCCCACCAAAGGCAGTGGAGGTTGGCCAGGCCCCATGGGGAGTGCTCCAGGCCTGAAGGGCTTACAAGTCCAGAAAGACAAAGCAAACAATGACAGACATAACAGGCATGCAGGCAGCTGCCTTGGCCCTGACCCTGCCGTTTTTTCTGGTTTGGTTTAACCCTGCCTGAGAGGGTGCATGATCTGGACACTTATTTTAAATGCAAATCTTGTTGGTTTACTAATCCAGGGAAGCCGAAGATACTTTCTTTAAGTTGAGCCTTTAAAAGCATTATCAGTATCAAATCTATTTTTGTATATTTAAACCACCAGCAGAAAATAATCAATAAAGTGTCTTCTTTTTCTGCATCTGTTTCCTTTAAAAAGAATGTTTGCTCTTCTCTTTTCTCTGTCCACTTTTGTTTTCCTCAACCTTTTCTATTTTGTATTCATTCTTCCCAGTTTTGTGCTCCATTTTCTATTTTAGGTTTCTATCTTGTGCATTTATTTTTACTCATGTAGTCCCACTAGGTATCACTGAAACTAGTCACATGCTTAATTTAACACATAATTTTTTTGCGATATTATTATTTTCTTTTTATGCAGCTGTTAATCTCTAGGATTAGGGATTGTTCATAAAACTAAAAGTTATAAAAGTGCCATGTCTTTCCCCCTTTTTATTTTGCAAAATTCTAAATGCCAGTAAGTCTGCTGAGTCTAATTTCAGATAATTGTTCAGGTTACCCTCCATAGTTGCAGATCTTCTCTGTCCACAGAACAATGGGACTGTCAAAGGGAAGAAACTTTCAGGTCTTCACATTTTGAGCACCTGAGGTTTTTTTTCTCCTTGATCAGACTGTGTCCTGGAGGACCTCCAGATGCTGATCTTTCCTTGGTAATTATATTTTGTAGATCATAAGTAGGCATCACTTACATCTCAGCTGAGCAAAGTAATTCCTTTTTATGTACAATTTTAGGAGAGCAAGAGGCAGAAAATGAGACTGTTTTTCTGCTTACAAATTTGCCTAATTTTTGAGTGTTACTAGCTTTAAAGTATTCACATGGATTGGAAGGGATGTTTGGTATACCTATGTGCTTGTTATTAAGGATCTACCATCAAATTAGGAGGGTTTCATATGAACCTGTTGCTTCATAAATGAAGCTGCCGTTCTCTGGACCTTGGTAATTTCTCTGCAGGGGGCATGACAATGGGACTTAGTAGCATTCTTTGCCCTCTCTCCTTAAGCACATTCTTTACTTTATAGATCACCAGGCTGGCTTTTTTTTTTTTTTTTTTTTTTTTTTTTTAATGTTCTTTGGGAGGTATTCAAAATCCCCACCTTCAAACTTGAACTTCAAAGTTGAGCAGGATGTCTAGTGCCCATCATGTCAGCATATTTTTCAAGAACAAATTATAAACATTTCAAGCAAAGTGCACTTATTACGAGTTTGTTTGCCAAGTACTGCTGCCTCCCTTCCACGTTCCAGCTATGTCAAAGCATCTGGTTTACAAACAGGTTCCTCCCTTTAGCTGGTACATGGATGCCAGAGCACAGAGGCTTATCACTAATGAAGGAGTTTACAGGATGAAAGGGGAAAATGCCGTGGGAGTTACTTGACAGACTCTCACTTGTCACAAAATGTGTAGGTAGTTGTAGTTGCTGAGTAGATGAATGAAGTGATGAGCAAGAAGCGTTATACTCCCAAGTTCTTCCAGAGTTTGATCTAAAATTCCCTGAAGTCAATAGATTTCTTTTGATTTCTATGGGCTTTACATTGGTCTTTCAAGTGATTACTTATTCTAATCATGAGACCCTGCCTTCCCCAGGATTTGGCTCTTTAGAGAAGCCAGAGGTCATCTGACATTCTCAGACATTTGCAACCTAGATTAAAAAAAAAAAATTTTGGGGGCAGATAGATAAAGATGAGTACAACATATTTTGTTCAGAAAGCAATGCTTCCCTTATTTTCATTTTGACCTGTAGCTAGACCAAATGCAACTTAGATAAATGACAAGTTATTTTAACTTGATGTTCGGGTCAACCCCAGTTCCAAGAGAACATGAATCTGGCACAAAGCCTTGTCCTTCTTGTGCGTCACACACACTCCACGTTGGGATCTACGATTACACAGACTCAAATACAGGCTGTGCACACATTTCTTACTATTATTTTTCTTTTCTACCATAGCTTGCATAGCAGAATATGGAACTTTGAAACACCTCTCTGAAGATTTGTGGGAACTCAAGAAGTTGCACCAATTAATGTTAGACTGCTCAGAATATGTAATACATATGAAAGAACTTCTATTGCTACA
The DNA here is from genome assembly GCF_903797595.1 of Erithacus rubecula. Classification (NCBI taxonomy): domain Eukaryota; kingdom Metazoa; phylum Chordata; class Aves; order Passeriformes; family Muscicapidae; genus Erithacus; species Erithacus rubecula. The sequence continues at coordinate 44,494,101 of NC_136686.1, forward strand.
TTCTCCCACGACTCTAGGTCATATTTTACTGTGTTTTTCAGCAGACTTTAATACTATGTCTAATATTTTCAGGGGCTTTCACCCTGATTTATGCTAGTGTGCCAAAGGTGGACTTTGTTTAAAAGAGAGCTGTCTTGTCTAGGTAATAGTGATGGTAAATTTTTTCACAAATCTTGTCTTTTTTTTTTTTTTTTTTTTCAATCCTTCTGGGTATAATAAACTTTATAATGTACCATAATTTGCATAGCTTGGCTATATAATTTCATTACATAATCAAATGTACATATCAAATTATGTAATTTTGTTCATCATTTCATAGCTCTACATGAGATTGATACCTGATCCTCTGCCATGCTATAGGTTGTCGTTCCCTTTCTTTGTTATGAAGAAGGAACACTGAGTCATGAAGCAGTGATGATGACCCCAGAGCCGGAATTATCTGTCTAAATCAGTGGAACTAAGCTTTCAATATTTCAGAAAATCAGTTTTGAAAATGGTGAACTTTGCTTGCTCACTTGTGTAGCACTTTATTGCCCACGCACTAGATGAATAATTCACAGTCAGTACCTTGTAGCCTGGATTTTTGTGAACTAGCTGGGTCTGTCCCTATCTTTTGTGCTTGTGTGCAGGACAAAAGGCCAATAGGTACCTTCCTCAGATCCTAAGAATCTCTTTCAAATGCCAAGGCAGTGACAAATGCAGAATTTGCAGAAAACAGAAGGGCTGTTTCAGTGTGGCCCCGAATGCACAGCACCTCAGCTTCTGGGGTACACCTGTGCTGCCCTGTTAGCTCAAGGCTCAGGTCTGTGTGGAGCTCACTCTGCACAGCTTACATTCAGCCTTGAGCTCCAGGTCTAACTTGTAGCATCCAGCTGGACACAAGGGCATGGAGCTGATTGTGCTCATCATGGGAGTATCTAATATAATATCTGTCTATAAAATTCTGGGTAACTACTCAGAAATCTGAACACTCATCTTTATTATTTTAAGTCCAAAATTTAAAAAGCACAGAAGTAATCATGTTGTACCATTAAGGCATAATGGTAAACAGAGCAAGCAAAGAAGTGTGTGGCCACATTGGATAGTAACAGAGGTTAAATCTATCATGGAGACACTACTCAGAGTAATAATGGCATGATACTAGAAAAAAACTTCCTGATTCTCAAATTTGTGTTTATTGTTAAGTTTTCATTTCAGTGGTGGGGAAACCAGCGCAAGAGCTGCCTGAAAACAGGAGCTGTTATCTGCCTGGGCAGCAGTTACACATAACTTTTTCAAGCACAGACCATTCTCTGAGCTACCTAATCCTGTGAGGGCATGCACAGAGAGAGGGCCCATCTCTCTTTAAGCTGCCTTTCAGCTCCAAGTGTTGCCAGTTAAAGAATCTTCTCTGTTTATTCTGTTATGTTTTTCATTATGAAGCTTATGTATTGTCTTCTTTTCTTATTCTTGTACTCAAAATGATGAATTATTGGTCATGGTTCTGTGTGACCTGGTTCTGATGTTCTTAGTCTAACTGCTATATTTTTGTTACATGGTATTTCAGGTACATCACTCTTTTGGAAAAGTACATTTCTTTTGTGAAGGAACTTCTATTGTGTGCCTGTTTTTCACAATATATATGTACGGTGCCTGCTGCAAGTGATTGTCTGCTGTATACATAAAAATAAGGTGTTTTAATCATGATGTGCCCATCATTCCTGCTGGGCAATTTACAGTAAAAACTTCTAAAATGTTTAAAAGAAAAAAAAGGAAGCACTGATATTCCTGGAAATTTTCTGTTCAAGGAGGTAAAAAACCAAAGCTGAGTCTTATTCAATACTGCCTATTGGAGAAAAAAAAATCCAAGTGTGTACTTTTCTTCTTCTGTGTTTTCTGAAGCTCATCAAATGTAGGCTGTTTCATATCAATGCCAGGAATGAAATGTCAGATTTAAAGGCCTTACAAATTTTCCTGAGCCTCAGCAGCCAAAACATGGAGCCATCTTGAGCTGACCTCCGTTGATGAAGAGGAGCAAAAGGACTTTAGAAGTCTACAATTAGAAGTAGCCAGAACCTAAGTGATGATGTAATTTGCAAATCATAACTACAGCTTTCAGAAATAAAAGGAAATGCATGTGAACTGGTTAATTTCAGTATGATATTTTCCGTTTCTGAAATACTAAGAACTTTTCAAAAGCCCAAAAGAGGAAAGAGATTTGTTTCCATCAGTAAGGTTATTTATTCCATGCAAGCAGATTTTGACTTGCGATGAAGACCATTGCCTTAGGAATAGGAGGTTAGTTTGAGCTGTCTTGATATCAAATAATAATTACATGCTTTTTGACCTCTGTCATAAAGCATCCAAGAGATCAAAGGCCAAAATACTGTTGGTTCATTTTATGTTGATTTTGTTCAATGCTAGTAACAGATGGGTCTTGGGTTGTTTCGTGTAAAGAAAAACTGCTTTAAGTGCAGGAAGCTGATTGTTGCTTAATTAGTTGTGTCATTTTCATAATTTGTCTTTTAATTTGTTGTTATGGACATTTGTCTTCCAACCATAACATAAGTGTAAGAATGGACATTTGATAATATGACGGCAATTCCTAAATTTTCTAAAAAAATTCATTAAAATGTACTTTAGAATTTTGGGCACAGAACAGAATTCTTGTTGCATAAAAATATAATTTAATGGTTTATTTTTATTTTACCCTTTTCAAATCAGTGATGTGCCATTAATTGACTTCCTGCAGGGATCTTTACAAAAATTGCATAAAGTGGAAGGTATATTGTACTGCTCTGCAGTTTGGTTCATTTAATACTACAAACTTTTCTATTGTAATAGTACAGATTGTTTTGGTTTTTTTTCTAAGGAGATTTACGAAAAGTGTTATCAACAGAGAAATTCAAGGAGTTTAAGTAAACTAATGCCCTAAACTGCCATTTTGAGAAGATATCAAAGTCATTATCACCTCTCCCTTTCATGAATGCAGTGAGGATAAATTACAGGGTAATTTATGTAATGTTCAGGACTTTACTTTCTATATGTTGTTGAAAAAAGATGGTACTTTCAGCATCAGTGTGTCTTCTTGCACTGCACACAGCAGCACTGGGTTGATACTGACACATGAACAGGAATGTCACCTGCCATCATCTTTACAGGTTGCCTGGTTAAAAAAAAAAAATGGGTAAAGCCTGGGAAGAGGTCTCAAAAATATTTTGTTCCTTTCCAGAATTCCTTTTTGATCTTCATCACTATTTTTTCCCTCTATTTGTTCTCTATATAACGCAAATAATAAAAGTTACTAATTCTCGGAATTTCTGAGTGAAATAATAATTTATACAGTATCATACACTTAACAAACCAGTCTAATGTTTGTAAAACAACTTCCAGTGCCATACCTATAACTTTGGATTTTCTTGGAATTTTCTGGTTTTGAGGGGTTTTTTTGTTTACGATTAAAAAAAAAAAAAAAAAAATTAATAGAGTAGTATCTCCTAAAAGTCTTGTTCTGACAATATGCTACCAGTGAGGACTCTTCCTTCCTTAGACTCACAGGTTTTATACAGATACATTTGAAGGCCTCTATTTTGATGGCTGCAAGGTCCCAAAGATCAGTAATTCAACCTGATCTTTTCAATATTTTGCAGATGATAAAAACAGAAGTGCTGCTGTATAAAGCAAGCTGCCTGTGTTAATTCTGATTTGAGCCAGAAACTACCTTTTAGAAAAATATGTAACTGATTATTTAATTGATAGAATAGTTTTGTCCAGATTTTCTTACTATTTTATCTCCTTGTATTGCTAATTTCATGGTTTTGATAGATTTAAGAGTCCATAATCAAATCTGTATAATTCCCCATGGTAACAGCTTGGAGGTTAGGTCCAAATCAATCTTTAGTATTCTCAGCTGATAAACTAAGCAGATTGAGGACTTTGAATCTTTTACCCTGAATTATGATTAACAGTCCCCAAGTCAGGCTTGTGACTCCTCTCTGAACTTCTTCAACAATATTCCTGAACCATGGACCCCAACTCTGGACAAAACATTACAGTAATGATTTCATCAGTGCTAAATACACCAGTAACATAATAACTTTCGACACCTATCTTCATTCATTATTCCTCTGATACCTATTCATTAAGCTCATATTAGACATTTTGTGCACCATGTCACATTGGGAAATTATACCCAGATGACTTTGAACTCGGATCCTCAGCTCTTTTTGAGAAATACTGGTTCACAGAACTCTCTTAATTACGGGCTGAAACACTAGTTCTTAGATATTTAGTTAAGTTAAATATATTTGCCAGAGTAAGCTCGGTACTGCTTACCAAGGGATTTGATTACCTGATTTTAGTAATGACCATTGCTCCAGTCACTGTTTTGTTTTCAAATGTGAGCAATGAGAACCCAGCTCTGGTGAATCACTTAATGTTCAGTCCATGGAGGAAGATTCTTTCAAAACATATTCCCATAAGAACGATACAGTTCTCAGGCACAATTTAGCAAGATGCATATCTGAATACCACAGAGATAAGTATGGAAGGTGGTCACCTTCCTTCCACCAGCTATAAATGTGCACATTGCTGTTGATCAGAAAGACCTTTCAAAGGAAAGGTAATCAATCCTTGTATTAAATGCCACAGTTCAAGAACTTTCTGTGTGAAGGATGAATTATTTCCTTTTTCTACATTAACCCATCACTGAAAGTGTAATAATACATGTATTACGAGAACATATACAAAGACTGGGTTAAATAGCTTTGAATTATCTTTGCAATTCTAAAAATTCCGATTTAATTTCCTCAAACGATATTTTTTTCTGCAAAGTAGGTTGCAAAGCAACAGTGTCAGAGCAAAGATTAGTCCTCCTGAATCCCAGCTATTGGTTAGAACATCCTTTCACACTTCTTAGCCAAAGAAGTTAATAATATGATGAATTTTAATTGAAAACTGTATGTAAAATATACAGTTCTGTTAAAAAACTTCTTAAGCTGTAAGATTTGGTCAAAAGAAAGCATTTAGCCAAAGATGCTATTTGAGCTAATGGTGTACAAAATTACAGATTTTACAAGTATACTGAATAGGAAACTCCTGTCTCATCTTTTAAGTAAGGACACTATATAATCTCAAGATATCACTGATTCATTATCCCTCCAACTTGTCTCAAATAAAGTATTAAGTAATAAGAAGAGAAAGAAACCTTCAGCAGGCTGAAAAGGATAAGTTAATTGTACTTCTTACTAAAATACTGTATACATGGTATGTGATGCTTTATTTCTATTCTGCAATCCTTATTCAGTGTCATTCAGATTTATTTATCATATATGTGTTATTATGTATTTTTGCATTTTTATATATGTATATTGCATATATATTTAAATATATTTATTATTGTAGGATTTTTGGGGACAAAAAAATGCATATTTTGCAAAAAGCTTAATAGAAAGGCATATTTGCTCCTCTTCAAAAATGTTCTCAGAGGAAATGCTGGATGGTCTTTCAGAATTAGTTACAATTTCTTCTCTCATAGACTGTTCTATCCTATCTAGTTTTACTCCTCAGCTGAAGTTACAATATAAACTAAGTTTGTTAGCTCTATATGATTATCATTTGTGATGCTGACTTTGGCTCCTATGGGACCATATTTTTTGCCAGAAATCACCACAATAAAGATACAGATTCCCTTTGAATTTATCAGCTCTTTTTTGGTTTTTTTTTTTTTTTTTTTTTTTTTGTTTTTTTTTTTTTTTTTCAGGACAAGGCAGAAAGCAGTGGGAACCAGCTCCTCTGGTTTTACACCATTTGACAGTCTCCCTTCAGCCAGGGGAATTTTCACACTGGCATCTGTGACCAGATTCCAAGTTTCCTTACTGTTCAAAGACTGCAAAATGTCTGGGTCAAGGGGCAGAGACTTTATCTAAATTTATTTTGCTTAAGCTTGAGCTCTGGTCTTGTTTAACTAATAAGATCTCATTACATCATAGCCCATGCAGCTATGCCTTGCAAAGTCTTTCTTGGACAAGACAGCAAAAAGCAATTAAGAAAATGATGAACACAGAAGTTGCTAAGGCTAGTTCAAATGAAGGTTTTAGCACTCAGTCCCCAAGTCTTCACTCTAAATTGATAAGAGAATGGGGAATGGAGGCGGGGGGTGGGAGGATGAAATAGTTGTAAATTTCTTTAATACCTGTAATCTTAGTTTGTGAGGAACATCCCTTTATTTTACTGGAGAGTTAGATTCTTTGTTTGATTGCAAAATTTTCCTCTCATCTACAATGTTACAGAGAAATCAAATACAAAACCAACATTACTACTACAGATAGAAGTACAGCTGTACTACAGCTACACAGATACTTTGTGGACCACCAAACTATGTAAATTTTATGTCTTAAACTATTCTTTAACAAACCACTAAATACTTGCAAATGTGCTATCAGTAATTCCACATTTGTGTTTTCCCACTCACTTCAGCACATTATTAAAAGATAAATAATAATTACAGAACAGGATTCAACTAAGCTTTGAACCCAGAATTTTTCCATGCTGTAGTAAAGTGACATATGCCACATGAATTAGTGGAGAAGTGTTTCCAAGTAGTAGGATGTGTACGTTCAACAGCTATGACTACATCAGTTCTCTGGCTGCAGATTACTGTTGTCTTCAAATTGTGTTGTAGGATCCATTGGAAACTCACTGAAATGGACTTTTTGGAGTAGGTAGTACAACAGAGTCCTCAGCTTGCAAGTACTAACTGCTATTGACATAGACACCTTAAATATTCATAATAATAACAACAAAAACGCTTATATTTTAGAAATATTTATTTTATTTGTATGCATATATTTTTCTTCATGAAATAAAATACAGCACTGTTCCTGAATTTTTAAACTGCCCTAAAGAACAGTCATAAGGAATATAATATATGGTCCTGTTTATCTTCATGGGGCATGATGACAATTCTAACTCAACCCTGCTCCTGGACTGAAAAGTCAGATCTGGTTTTTCTGATCATGGAGTCTTAACAACTGCACCACCTAGACTCGGTATTTTTTCTGAATGAACTTTTATTTTATAATAGTATATTCCTAGGAAAATATCCACACTTGCTTTAAAAATCGATTATGATGGGGAACCCCTGACAGTAAGAAATAATTCCAGACTGTTCTCACCAGCCAGAGCAATCTTGCTGTTAAAATTGTTCCTGCATGCTTTAGTCTGGATTTGTCTCACTGCAAATGTCATCCTTAGAAATCTCTTACAGGTTTTCTGCTACAGTGAAGACCTCACTATTATCAAAACATATTGCATATATTTTGATAAAAGTTTTATTTAAATTTATTTGAATTCTTATTACTCTTCCATTAGCCTTTTCCAGATTCTAACCATCTCTCTACAACTGCAGATACACATTCCTCCTGATCACAGCCAAGCACTGATGCCTGAGCAAGAGTTCAGTTTGGTTGGTTATCTATCCTGTGGGTTTTTGAAAGTGCTGTGTGTTTTCCAACTCACACCCATTCCCTCCCAGCAAATACCCTCTGCAGGTTTTGCATTCCTTTTCCCCTGTGTATCACTTTAGCCTGTATTTCATTCATTGTTTGGTACTGATATCAGATTGACAGGCCTGTCCATGCTGTCCTGTTTACCACTTAGAAATACCATTAGAGATTTTGCATTCTTCCATTCTTTTACAACTTCATTTATTCTCCTAGATTTATTGGAAATCTATATTTGTGTTAAAGCAAACCTCATCCAACTCTTTTAAGTCTCTTGAATATCAGTTATCTATGTCTATTTATTTAAAAAATCTCTAGTTTTTGTACCTGCTCTTTATTGTGCTCTTCTGTTGTTCTAAAATTGAAAACTGTTTATTTTATCATGTGCTGTGATCAAATCATTCTGCTTTATCTTTTTAATTTTGTAATCACGTTTTCCATATATGATGCTGTCCCTTAACTCTGTATTATAGTGGATATAGCCCTCTTAGTTAAAAAATTATTTCTGGTAAGAATAACCTTCCCTTTAAATTTTATTGCATTTGTTGGAAAGAATGGTGGTGAATGCTGTTTTGTTATGCTTGTGTTGATCTTCCTAGTTTTAAAACAATCATTTTCCCTCCATTTATGCAGATGCCAAAGAGTATGATTTGGTATTTTGCAGTGGACAGCCCCTGCTGCTCCATTAGGACATTCATGTATTAGTGTTGGTTTGCAATTTGTCACAACAAGTAAATAAAAATGTCATTCTCCTATGTGGTGTTTACAGCACGTATTAGCCAAACCAAGTCTTAAATTTTGAAGGTTGGTTTGTCTCATTCCCTATACTGCATTCAAAGGCATTACAGGGATTCAAAGCATCCTGTCTCATCAAACAATTTAAGAAACCTAAAGATGCCACATCATTCATAAAATTGATTGCTAAATACGTGCCTACAGTTCTGTTGTTTGATTATGTTCTTACTTCTGCTTACCCACTCTACATTTTTTCTAAGGAGATTGCAGCTTTTATTTTGAAAATCCAATCACATATATTTATACATTCCCATCAGCTTTTTGGACAACTAATACAGTCATTTAATAAATAAATAATATCAATTTTACTTGTTCAGCACTTAGGTTTCTGACACTGATGTACAGTACAAAATTGGGTTTTTTATTTTGATATCAGTACTGAATATTATTCAGAATGAGTGTTTCTGTTCTGGTATGGGGGTTAATTCAGTACTGAAATGTCATAGGATAGTTGCTTACATATCCATTGGTATCAATGTGGATAGAGGAAGTTACTAGCTAAGGGCAGAGCAGAAGGTGTTCAAGGTTGCTTTGATATTTAACTATTGTAAAGCTTCTCCACAGTATTTGAAGTTCTTTCAAACATGCCTGCCCAAAAAGAAGTTAAAGCTTAATTTTGAAAAAAAAAATGCTATTTGTATAGTTTTTGAAATGCCAAATTATTTTGCCATTTCTATAGTAAAGTAGCACATTTTAAATAATCTGATACACAGACTACTATAACATGAACTTAATTTCCTAACCATATAAAGAATATAAGAAGCATACCTTACTGGTTTATTGTTAGTATTTATTGAGTACTTTTGTATTTAATTCTTTGTCTCCATATTCTTTGTAGTTAGTTTGTCATAGTCACAGTGAAAACAGCAATCTTTCTGTAGATTTTAAGTAATGCTTGCATTGGGTAAGGTTTCAGGTAATACTTGTATTAGGCCCAGACCAGCTCCCATTAAAATCCATGAATAAACTAGCAGTTATCTCCTAGAATAATCCCTCTTAAACCTTTATTACAGCAAGTAGCACCAGTTCACCTGTTATATTAAATTCAATAAATTACTGTAAGAAGTATGCAGACATATCTGCTGCACAGGTAATTCTTCAAATGGGCACTTACTGCTTTTCCTTTCTTCCACGTGGATTTGGAGTAGTTCCAAAATAAAGGTTTTCTGGGCATCCATGTAGTGCAGCATGGTGCTGTAGTGGTAGATTTTCAATTAAAAAGAATGCCAGGATGTTATATGAGTAGCTGGAAGAGATTTTTAACAAGTCAGCATCCATTTAAGCTCTTTTCAAGACCAAATATTCAACATTCAGCTGTACCCTTTGATAATATGGTTTCTTTAATAGGTGCTGACTTCTTTCCTAAAGTGGTGACTTCTGAAAGTGTGGCAAATAAAAGACACTCATGGATGGAAGAAATCATTCCTTTGATGAGAAAATGTTGACCTCACTCCTACGGCTAAGATCTCACTGCCAGATTTCTGGGACAAAGCACTCTGGCAAAGGCACACAAAATTACCAAGTGGTTGGATTGAGGTAGGAAGGTGCATATGGTTCAAGCAGTTGCCTCAACAAACTTCCTAAATACTAGACCGAGCTTCATCTGGAGCCTGGTTCAGGAATATGGACCACAGGAGCTAGCACAATTCATTGTACAACTGCAGTCAGGAACAGTCAATTACTAGAAGGATTTGAGAGTAACTGAAGTTTGTTATAATGAAAAGAAAAGATGTCTACCACCAAAAGATTAGACTTCAAGTAAAAATAGTGTCTTCCAAAATTCTTTTCCTCCCCTGTTTAGCAGCTAATTATGAAATGGTTAAGCTTCTAGTACTTCTCCTTGCAAATAATTTGTTCTAAAAAGTAATGTTTTTCTGAGTCACTTTTCTTTGCCTGATGCTTTATTTTTTATACAATGAGTAAAATAACTGACAATCTAAAGTGCAGCACTATGATATCCACTTGTGTAGATGGTACCTTATCCTAAATTTCTCTAATTCTCCTCCTAGCTGTGTTGGTTGTGTAGCTGTAGCAATAAAAAAGCATTATTTTTCTGGTGAAGGAAAGCAAAAAGTGGAATGCTAATGAAAGAAGCAGTATTTATTTGATTATAGGTTTATACAAATTTGGAAAATAAAGCTACTTTGCTGCTCCTGAATCACGTAGCTCTGTAATTCACATCCACAAAGCAGGATCTCTATTGCCTACAAAGTGTGTGTCCTGAGGTTGTGTCCCTTAAGTCCTCTTAAATAAACCTAAAAAGGGGCTTGTTTATTCAGTGTTTGACTAGTGTAAAACTCCTGTATCTTACCATATTGTTAACATCCACAGTCTGCTTTCAATTTACTTCCCAAACCCATGAATTCTATAAATATGCTTGTGGGTGGAAAGATGACTACTTAATACATGTTAACTTGTATGTATAACTTAGAAATGTTTTTTAAAAAGACAGCTCTGTCCCTTAATCTTAAATACTAACAAAATTTCTAGAATTCTCAGAATGTTGCTGCAGGTGTGTAAATATCATGAAACTAAACTGAATTTTGCATCTTTAATGTGGTTTTTGTGTCTGTGTTACCAAAGGAAAGAATTGTCCGGACACAGCTGTAACTGTTGCTTGGTTACTTGTATGTTTCCCTAAATGTAAGTAAAATTGGCTTAAAAGGAAAGAGCTACAAAATAATTGTATGCTCTTTTTGGTATTACTAAGTCTTAATCTAACATCAGTGTTGAGAACTACATCCAGGGTGGAAGAGAACAGAATCGATTCTGTTTTATTTTGTGAAGTAGAACCCTGTCTGTTCCTTCCACAAAATTCAGGTGCTGGCACATGATTTACGCTCTGGGAGATTAAACAATAGCCCCTGGGCTGCTCATGTGTACCCTGTGAAGATGTGATGGGGCAAGTTTATCAGAGACTTTCTGCTGCTTTAGCTCAAGAAGCTCACTTATCTATTCCTCTACTCATCTTCTACCAATCCACACACCTTGTTTGTTCTGAGTGAGGCTGGAGAAATTCACCTGTAGGTGACAGTTTCCCACCAGAGCATACATAGCTTGTGGCAGAGGCCCTTCTACACAACCTTCACTTGAGGGGGGAGAAATGCTATAGCTGGAAGAGGAGAGTAGAAGCAACAGAACAAATAAAAGACAAAAATTCTTCTGTGAGGAATATTTCTGAAATATTCTGAGGGATATTTGATGAAAAAATTGTGCAAGTCCCTATGTCTTGTCTTGCTCTGAGGAAATCATGAAGGAGAAAAATGAAAATAAATGAACACAAGACAGAAAAGTTGGACTTCAGATCTGGGTGGTACTTGTGGAGACTGATTGTTTTACAGTCAGGACTACATTTTTTGTAGTTAAACTTGCATTTTGACTAATCTGGCCCCTACATGCAATCCCATATACCCCATAACCTTGAGAACAGCATCTGGGCTGCCTCTGCATCAGGCTGAGAAAGTTGGGAACTTCGGAGTGAAATTCAGTAGTCACTGAGTTGCTGAAAGCAATTGCAGAAAAGGCTGAAGAGACAGCACTGCTTTAAGAGCTGCCCTTCTCAAGGTTGCCATGTCCTGCTATTTTGCTATTCAGAGCCCTGAATCCTCTTTTGGAGACAAGTGTTTATATGGTCTATTTCATTAAAGCCACAGGTGTTCTTACCAATGGTTTGAAACTGACAACAAAGAGGAATTGATGCAAAGTCTTTATATATATATATATATATGTGTGTGTGTATGTATGTATATATATATATAATAGCTAAATTGTAATGCTATTCTACTTGACTTCTAGGCCCTCTTGGGACCTAAGCCATTAATCAGCTTCCAGGACCATGACCTGAGCACTTGGTTATGGTTGGTTTGGAGTAGGGCTGAGTGTCCCTTTGCAGAACAGGGATCAAAGACCTGTGGGAGCAGCAGGAGAAGAGTGGGTGTGCAGAGCAGCAGGTGAGATGTTTACCCAGAAAATAGGAGCCTTAGGTCAGTGGCTGCTCTAAGGACTGACTGGGCATTCTATCTAGTTACAATTTAATCCTCAGCAGCACAGGAGATGCTCAGTTTTAGAAGGCTGAGGAAACTCATCAAACACTTCATCCTGAATGTGACACATATTAATCTGAATATTTTCAGAACCAGTGCCTTAGGAACCTAAGCAATTTTATTGGCACCTTATCAATGTTAACTCCTGGAAGCTAACCAAGGATTTGAAAGGTTACAATCTTATATTTACATGCCTAAATTTTAGTACCACCTTACAGGCCACACACCAAAGTTTTCAGAAGTTATGAGCCATTCATGAGACTCACACAGCTACTTGTTTATGTATGTTTGTGATACTGCTCCCTGGGTTATACTTTGGAAACTCACCAAAAGATTTAGCAGTCTTAAAACTTTCCTCACCTTTGGCTAAATAAGACTTTCACATATACCACTAATGGTTGGGGGACCAGGACCCAAAAGATCAGCATGGCCTGTTTGGCACAAAACAGGAAAAGAATCCAGGAAAATGTATAGGTCATCTTTATATACAGGTGTCAAATATAATGTCAAAAATTGTGACATATTTTCTACTACAGAAATTGAGTTTCAAGATTTGCATAAAATTTTTATGGGTTTTCTTTTGTTTGGTTGGTTGTTTTGTTTTGGTTCAGTTGCTTGGTGTTTTATGTTTTGTTTTGTTTTGTTTTGTTGTTACTCTATCAAAGAAATGGAACTGACAGTGTGATGCCTTGTTTTGGTCAGTGCTGCTCAGTGGAGCATCTGTTCCAACTTGAGCAAGACAACTTTGAAAACCATACTTTATCTTTCTTTTCCCCAGCAACTCTCAATTATTTGATCTTTTAAAATTTTGTTCGCTGCTATAATGTTTATTCAATAAGTTACAAATTAAATTATTATTTATTACAGGTGTATAAAACTATAGGCAAACACTGAAATCATCAGGAAATTCTTCGACACAAGTCTTTCACCAAGTGTTCCTAAATCAGCAATGGGTTGTAATGGCCTAGTTATTTCTCAAAGCTGACAAGTGTCACAAAATTTATTTCCATCAGATGAATGTTAAACACCTGTTTCACCAATCTGTAAACCCTAGCTTTCAATGTTGATACAAAGAGCTTAGTTGATTATGGCAAAGATATAATTTTCTTTTTTTTTAGTAACATGAAATGAACACAATAGAGAAAGGAATGCTGAAGGTGTTTATTGCCTGCAGCATAATTCTGCATTTTATAAGATAGCCTGGAAAGTGGACATAGAGCTTCAGAGGAAATGAGTTTCTCTCTTTTGACATGTCCACAAACTAAAAGTGAGAATTTCCTTCTTAGTGTCAACAGCTACTGGCAGGATATAGGGAATGGAGTTTCTCTAGGCCTAGGAAAAAGATTAGAAACATGACCTATATTAGGAGAAGCCCAATGTTAATTACAGTGTGAGGTTTGTGAGCACTTGTGAAATGCTAGCCTGAAGACAGTCAACATTCTGTGTATTTCCACAGTGAAACAGAAAGAACCTGAAAGTTAACCTTTAATGGAAAGCATTCCATCCAGCAACACATTTGGATCAATATTGACTAAACCACACCTGTCCAAAAATAGGAACCTTGATAAAGTAATGATAAATTTGATGATTTTTGTAGTAGAGTTCAGTGGAGATCCCTGCTTACATAATTACCAATTGGCCTCTGAGAACACCAACATTCAGAAAATCCCAAAGAAAACACTCCTTTTTATGATTCTTAAGTAACTCTAGTAAATGGACATTTGCAATCCATTTAATTGAAGAATTTAGAAAGGGCTTAAGTCTCATGGGGAGATCTGACAAGGACATAGAAAGTGCCATGTTTACGTTGGGGAATATAAAATAATTTTATGCCTAAGGATTTGTTTATAGCAGTCAAAGTTTTGAGAGTAATCCGAGATTGTATTAGACCATCACAGCTTCTTCACAGATATTATTCCAAGGTCTGTTTTCTATATGCTCCTTTTCAGAATGCAGCACTGCAGAACAGGCATACAAAATAGGCTAAATTGAATCCTACAATTGCGTAGGTGCTGTGTGCTTTGACGAGCAACTGCTTGGGGCCATCAGGTGCCAGAAGAGCCCCTTTGGCCTGGCAGTGAACAGACACGAATGGGAAGGGCATCGGCATTCCGCTGCCCGTCACTCGGGACGATCCAGCGCCGGGAAACCCGCTCTGCCAGGGCGGCAGGATTCCGAGGTGAAAGTGAAGAAAAGAAAGTTGCCATCTCTCATTAAGATTTATTATACGTCTGAGCTTTTGTAGTCCCGGAGCTTAACGACAGATGGTGGTGTAACTCCACCAATTTTGTAATGTCTCCTTTACTTTGATGTTGTAATACAGATTCTCCTCGACTTGACTTCGGTTAAAACCAGCATTTTCTGCTCTTTCCCAAGTGTCTCGGAGCAGTAGGCAGGGAGGAAAGGGAGTGCACCTAGTTCGAAGAGGGGTCTATTATGTGTTCTTGTTTGCTTTCTAAACAATCCTAATAGAAAATTGCAATTTTATAGACACCTAGAGCTGCCAGCAGCACAGAGAAATTACATTTAATTAATTAAAGGGCAATGGTTTCAAAGCGGTTTATTTCAAGCGAGAAATACAATTGTGCAGATGAAATCTTGAACCGTAAACAGGAACAAATAAAACGCACCAGAGTTTTTCATTAGAAAGCCAAGTCACATTTTATACCTTAATCGTCCTTGAAAAAAAAAAAAAAAAAGTTTTAATTTTGGGTGGAACTGCCAAGTTCGCGCCGAGTTATATTAGCGGCTAAGCGCCGTGTTGCTCCTTCACGTTGTGCCCACCAGACAGAGGGTCTGCCTGCGAGGCCACATTGAACAGGACGGAGGTCGTGGAACAAAGCGCAGCCCGGGCAGAGGGCTGGGAGCGCTGCGGGCACTCGCGGGAGCGGACGGCGTCCGTTCCGACGGCGGCGGCCCGGGGCAGGGCAGGGCAGGGCCGGACCGGACCCGCGGGTCGCTCCGCGCCGCCGCTCCCATCCCGCGGCTGCGGATGCCGCGCTCGCCCGGCGCCCAATGAAGCCGGCGGTGCCCGTGGCCGGGCCGCGCCGTCCCAGCGGTTCGGTACCGCGGGCTAACCCCACAGAAAGGCACTGCACGCTGCCTTCCGCCGGTACCAGGATTTGTCCGCTACCGCAGACGGCTCCGGAGGGAGAGCTGCCTTTCCCCCGGGTCGCGCTTCCTGCCCGAGGAGAGCGGGGGCGGCGGTCTCCGGACCGCGCAGCTTGCGCCCCGCGAGGCTCCGCGCCCCTGCCCGCGGAGCCCACGGGCGGCCGGAGCCCGCGGGGTCCGATTTCGTTTGCGGGCCGGCGGGGCGCGGAGCGGCGGGTCCCGCGCGGCTCCCCGCCCGCCCCGCCGGCTCGGGGGCGCGGGGCCGTGGAGGGCGGCCGCCCGCGGGAGCTCCGTCCCCCGGCTCCGCGGGGTGCGCGGACAGCGCTCCCCGCAACCGTTGCGCTCGTTGAGCTCCGCGGCAGCGGGCAGCGCCCCGGTAACCCGGGGCGGCGACGGGGCGACGAGGGGAGGGACGAGGGGCAAAGAGACAAAAGAGCCGCGAGTAGCAAATAAATATATTTTACGGCCACCCATCGGCAGCACCGCGGCCCCGCGAGCCTCTGCCCCGGCGCTGAACTTTCACCTCGCGAACCCGGCCGCGCCCCATTGGCTGCCGGCCGGCCCGCCGCGCCCCGCACGGCCCCGCCGCCGCCCCGGCCCCCGGCCCCGCCGCCGCGGGCGGGCGGAAGGGTGCGCGGCGGCGCGGGGGGCGGCCTGGGCCGGGGGCCGCCGCGGGGGGCCCCGCCGAGTTGCCGGAGTTGCGACGGCTCCGCCCCGCGATAGCGGCCCCCCCCGCCCCCTCGCCGGTGCGGAGCGGCCGGCGGTGCCCCCACTGGGGCTGGCCGGCGGCACCGGGAGCCAGCGGCGCGGGGCGCGGCGGGCACGCGGTCTGCCACTTGCCCGTAGCGGCGAGTGGCAAAGTTGTGGGATTTTTAATTGTACTTAATAAATGCGGTGACTGTTAATTCTGAGTGACAGTCACTTGTGATCCTGGCCCTCGGCGCGTACAGAGAGCCCTGCTAGCGTAGGGGCTGCCGCGCGATAATGAGGTGGGCTCCGAAATAACAAACCCCACGTTCCGCTCGGCCAGCGCCGTCCGCGTCCTCCCGCGCCCACGCAAGGTCCTTCCACCCAAACACACGCCCAGCGCCGATTTACTGGGAACCGTGGCGAGGACAAGGGAGGACAAGACCAGCTCTAGGCACGATGCCAGCACTTCTCTCCCCGCTCCCCCGCTTGCCTGTCCCACGTAGGAATCAATTAAAAGTGTTTTTCCCGGGGGGAACAGCAGCCCCGGGGCCGCGCGGCCGTTCCAGGCGGGGAGCGGCCGATCCCCGCTGCGGCCATCCGGGGGGTCCTGCACCTTGCTCCAAGTACTGGGGAGCAGAAAAGTTTCGGGGCCCACGCGTGGCTCCCCGGCACAGCCGCTGCGGCCAGGCCTGCCCCGCCGTTCCCCTCCCGCTCGGGCTCCTCGGGCTGCCTTCGCGCGGGGCCGCGGCACCTCGGGGGCTGCCAGCAGGCTGCAGCCGGCCGGCACTGCCAGCACAACACACGGCTTTGTTTTCCGTCCGTCTGCTAAACTCGTTGTGTCTAACGGAGCCGGCGGAGCAGGGCGGCGGGAGGGGAGAGGGGGCGGGAAGGGGCAGCCGCCGCCAGCAAACAACTTCCCCGACGGTTTGTTTACATAGCAGGTGGAGCTGCCGTCCGCCGCGACCCGCAGCGCCCGCTCCGCCGGGGACCGGCCGGGGGAGGCGCGGGCGGAGCGGGGCACGGCCCGGCGCATCCCGCCGCACTTTTTTTTGTTGCCATTCCCCCTTCGCTGCTTTCCCCCCCACACCCCTCCCCGCGTTATTAGCACTTCTGTGCAGGCCACTCTGCGATCATGTGAGGGAGGGTTCCCTTCGCACTCCCCTCTCTCCAAAGCAGCCGGTGTGTGCGGCGGCGGGTTTTCTTTTCTTTTTTTTTTTTTTTCCCTCGTCTTTTTTTTTTTTTTTTTTTTTTTTTTTTTTTTTTTTGCATTCCCAACAAAACACATACACACAGGCAGCACACTCCGCACACGGGCGGACCCGCACGCCGGGGGAGGGAGAGCAGCACCGCCAGCGCCAGGCAGCACCAGCCGGCGGGAGGGCGCGCGGCTCGGACGCCGCTCCGCGCCCGCGGAGGCCCCGCGCCCGCCCCCGCTCCCCGGCCCGCGCGGCGGCTCCGCCCGCGGGACTCTGCCTGTGCGCGCGGCTGCGCGCGGCTCCGCTCGCCCTTTCTCTCTCGGTGTCAGCTCGCCGGGACGCCCTACGCGGTGTCTCCTCCCGGTAAGTGCTACCCCCCCACCCCGCCCCGCACACCCGTCCCCTCCTCCCTCCGTTCCCCGGTGTGACTTGCTACTTCCAGCCGCTCCCACCCCCCTCCTCCGCCGCCGCTCACTGACTTGCCGCCGCCGCGGGAAAGTTTGGCCGCGGCCGGCGCGGCCGCAGCAGTGACATGTGTCAGGTCTCCCGGCGCCCGGTGGCACCGGTCCCGAGCACGCACGGCCGGCGGGGGGCGGGGGCGCGCTCTGCGGTGGGAGCCGGCGGTGCCCCGGCCGGAGTTGGGGCCGGGCCGGCCGCGGGAGCGGGCTAAGCTCCCCCCGAACAAGTCGCGGCGGCTGCGCTTCGGCAGGGCCTCCCTCCCCTCCGCCGCTCAGAGCCGCGCAGCGCCGCGGACCCCCAGCCCCGCGTAATTAAAAACAAACAACCTGTAGCCTCCCCGCACGGGTAGAGAAGTGCCAGGCGGGGAAGGCTTGCGGCCAGGCTGCCGAGGAAGCGCGTGCGGGAGGCTCGGTTTGGCCGCCGTTTGCCTCCACGTTTGTGTGCTGGTGGGCTGCTTTTTTTTTTAACTGGTTTTTTTTTTTCTTTTTTTCCCTTCCCTCTTTTTTTTTTTTTTTTTTTTTCTTTCCCTTTCTTCTTCTTTTTCCCCGAGACCTCCCCAGCAGACAGCCGGTGAAGAAACGTGTCACGTTTCTCCTTTGTGTGCTGCCTGCCCGCCGGAGGGAGAGGCGCACCCCACCCCCGCCTCTCCGCCCGCTGCCGGCCGCCCCCTCGGGGCGCCCCGCGCCGCGCTGCCCCGGGCGCCCCCGCTGGCGTGGGAGGGCAGGGCAGGGCCGCCGAGCTGCCCCTGGGGCTGTTCGGGCTGCGCAGGGAACAGGGTCGTCCCCTCGCCCGAGACAAAACTGCCTAAACCCAACAATTAATAAGTAATGGTGTTGGAGCTGCGGGGTTCCGGAGGCGGCCTCCGTGCCTGGTACGTGGGGGCCTTCCCTTAAAATTGGCTTTGAAGTTGAGAAGGGCTTCGGGACTTGGAAAGTTTGGGAAGCGTGCTAGGTTTTGAAGAGAGGCGAGCGGCCGCGGCGGCCTCGGCTGTGGAGCGGGCTGTGCCATCGGAGCGCTAGGGCAGCCGTGGGACGGTTCTGCTCTGCTCGCCGGGCGCGGCGTGCGCGGTGCGGGGCAGCGCCCTCGGCCTCCCGCAACCTGCCCGAAGCCGTGCGCCCGGCGGAGCCGGCCCGGCCAAGGTAAAGGCAGCCCGTGGCGCCGTTTTGCTCTTCTCCCTGTTCGGCTGTGTCAGGTCCGGCAGCGGGCCCGTGTGGCAGCGCAGCCCATGGCCGAGAACGCTGGCGGGGTCCCGGGATGGAGCTGCCGCAGCGGGGTAAAGCTTAGGCTGCGGGCGGGCAGGAAAATGCTCATCTGAAATTTGCGAGAACAGTTCAGACAGAAGGTGGGCTGCTGGTATGTTCTCAAGGGAAAAATAATCTCGAAAGTAACCACCGTGAATTTATGGTGTTGTCCTGTGTCTGTAAAGAGTGCACGGCTACCGATGGAGGAATGGGCAGTATCCTTTACCTGGAACCGCTTGTACTTTTAGGAAGTCCTGCGTACGTACCGAGAGAAACACAGAAGTTCCTCTTCCAAAGAGGATCTTCCCTGCTCTTTTCTGTGCGTTATAGCCCGTATCCAAACTCAGCTCCAGAGTGGGAATCTTTCCATTGACAACAGTAGGAATAGCTCCATTGACTTCACAGGCTTGGATCAGGCCCTTGGAAATTTTTTTTGCAAAGGTGGGACTCCGAAGTTGTGCATGGTGTCAATATCCCCCCACTAATGCGTGTCGGGGTAGGGGTGAAGAAGTCAAAGTTTTAAGATATTTTGACAGTTTTAAATTTTTTCTTCCTTGTGCTAAGTAGTTTAAAGCCATTAAGGAAAATCATTACTGCTAGTAATATTACTCTAAATAAAATATGATTAATTATTAAATTGGTTTCTCTAATGCTACACTAAACCCTTTTAAGTGGGATATGGTTTTAGTTGTTCGAATTAGTATTTTAAAAAGTTTTTTCTTAACGATAATAATTTGTTCATGCAAATGTAGATACTAAAAATACCCATTTTGTAGTAATCTGCAGTTTCAGTGTAGTTTTTACAAAATGGTTTTGTTCTGTACTGTTTTTGCATACTTAAATCATTCACTTAATTACTCGAGGTAGTAGACCTGTAGAAGGTTAAGGGAAAGGAAAGAGAATTTAAAATACAGCGTTTCAAAAATGCATGTAGTTAGACATCCTAATTTATTTTGATAATATGTAACACCTGAAATACTCAGCATCATGTGAGGCCTTGTTGGTGTAGTCTTTAAAGTTTAACAGTAACCTTAGGAGGAAGCTTAAGCAGAGTCAATTGTATAAATATTTGTGTATTTCTTTGTTTTTAGTTTAACCTCAGTGATTTTTACATTGTGTCACAGGATCTTTGCTATAATGCAATGTTGTTATCATCTGAGAGAGGAAAAAACGTAACTGTTGCAGGTTCTGTTAAGTGAAGATTTGTGTAAAATGACCAAATAGTCTGCGAGGAACAACCTCTTAGACAAATTGCAGTGGGTTTGTGTGTGAGGAAGAGTAAAAGAAATATACCAGGTTCAGGACATTTCAATCAATAAATATGTGGTATTCTTTTAAAGCTGCACTAGTGTTTGTGCAGTAGTCAGGTGAATAGTTTTGCAGATTTTTGAAGTGACTTGTTTATTTGGTGGTATTTGGCTTTTTTTTTTTTTTTTTTTTTTTTTTTTCTGTAATCATCTGTTGCTTATACATTTTTTAATGCTTTCCATAATAGAATGTGTTGGCACTATAATTTTAAGAATAAAGGTGTATTTGCTTAGAAATATTCCTGTCAGATTCCATTATTTTTTTGCAAAAGTTCTTGTTAGACTTAAATTTATTTAAGAAAAAATTACCATAGAATAAGGTTTGTTTTTTTTTTTTTTTTTAGGACTAATTTATGTGAGCTGGAATAAGCTTTTTGTATTCTGAGAAATATACCTGATTCAGCATTGCATGCACAGGAGTTATTCGGGGCTAGTGGGCTGAAAACAATAGAAAACTTCTGAGATGTGATCCATGTTGTGGCAGTGTTTTGCTATGTGTCATTGAAAACGTCACTTAACCTCTTTGTTTTTCATCATTGAAATGTGAGGGCTGGTATTTATCTTTCTAATAGAATGCTTAATTAGTATTTCTTGAACATGGAGTACTTTTTTTGTTCATTTCTATTTTTGCCGGGTTTATTTTGGAGAAATTAAATTGTGATGGTGGCTGAAAATGAATGGTTGCTGGGAGTCATGTTTTTTTCTTTGTTGCTCGGCTTGTGAAGAGGTCACTTGCTTATATGAAATGAAAATGATTTAGGACATAGGTTGCTGAAAAGTACCCATGGAATTATTTTGACTGGAGAAAAATGCAAATCACAATCAAAATAAAAAATGCTATCAACTTTGTTGTAAAATAATAATTTTCTCTATATTGGAACTGATTACTCTTTTAAAATTTTGTGACAGCTAATGGGTCTAGAAGTAATGCAAATTGTCTATTTTTTTTTTAATTTAATTTTTTTTTTTCCTGCAGACACTGTAGCATACTTCTCAGCTAATCCTTGTTAGAAGAAATACTTGTCATTTAGATTCCTGTTCCCTGCCCTGTTTTGACTTGGTACTTTTATTGATTGCATGTGTAAAATAGTAGCACCAGAAAAACTCCATATAAGCGATGAAATTATAGAAAAGCTTAGCTGTAATAAACTAGCCTCTTAAAGTTAATGTTAAAATTGCAATGAAATAGTTCATTGTTTTTTGTTTGAAGGCTTTCTTCCACATTTGTTCCTTTACAGAATAAGCATACTTGCTGTAATAATTTCCAAGGATAGCTTTTGACTTAAATTTCAAAACTTCTAGACCAGCATAAAAACAAGGAACAGTCTAACAAGTATTATTTAGCACTGATGATCTTTTTTTTTCTCCTTTCTGAGGCTTTCAGTAGCTTAATCTAACTTATTACTTTTAAACAATCTTCCAAAAGGTTCACTGCAAATTATAAGGGGTATTCATTGCAAGATTTGCATGTTTTGTATTTCTGTTTTTGTTGTTTTGTTTTTTGGTTGGTGGTTTTTTTTTTTCTTTTTAAAATCCCATTTCTGATAGGTTTGCATTTAAGGGCAACATCATGTTTTAAATCAGAAAGGTGGTTTTCAAAGTGCCAGCAATAGCTTGCTTATGCTGTCATCACTGAAGTAGCTGAAAATAATCTCTTTAATGAACAGTTGCTACAATGTTTATTGCTTCACCGTCGGGGTGATAGGATTGGGATGATGTTAGAAAGTAACATTTGAACTCCGAGGAATGAATTTGCGCGGAATTATGTTTAATATCACAATTTCAGTTCCTATTCTAAGAAAAATAAAGTATTAAGTATATTGTTTTAAGCTCTTTAAGTCTTTTCAGTAAGTTCTAGAGGTTGCTAAAGGGAGGGAAAAAGCATTGTAGGTTTAACTTTTTGTTCCTTTACTTAGCTATTTCTTTTCCTGCTAATAGTAATTACACATCTGTAGTTGGAAATGGGTTTTCTGCAGTTTGTTTCTTGTTTAACTATACACATTAATCGTGCTGGCTGCTGAGGACAGAGCTGATTTCCCTGGATATGGTGTGCTGGACCTTCCACATGCCTTGAGTGTGGGTGTCTCTTGTGCTGGGGCAGAGGGCTTTGCTGTAGGTAACAGATGACTTTCTAATTAGTTAGGCTGAGGAGCAACAAACAGGTTTAATGGGCAGGCAGCACCTGTAGAAGGGAGATTTTTCTGCCCTGCCCACTCCCTTGCAGTGTTGTAATGTCCATTGTGGGGTGAAAGGAGAAAGTACAGATCTCCATCATAAACCCCTGTGAGTCACAAAGAGCCCTCTCTGAGGTTCACAGGATGCTTTGGATTCCCTGTGGAGCTTGCTTCAGCTCCCTATGGGCAGCAGGTACTGCAGGGAGGTGCTGGAGTGTGTGCTTTAGGTTTCCAGCCCCGTGGGACACACTCTGTGGGTCCTCTGCTCCTTGGGACTTCTGGGGTGATCAAACCTGGCTGCAAATTGCAGCATATTAAGTATTTCTGTAAATTGCTGATCTCAGTCTCGTGTCAGGACATTATGAGGATGACTGACATTCTAGTGGGCCTGTGCCAGCCTTGTCCCAATGGGACATACTCTACTGTTGGGCCCAAAACACAGTTCCTTTAAAGAATGATGTTTTGAGGCTAGTGGGTACATCATTGTAACTAACTAGAAAGTTGTTGGGGATCTCTGGGCACATTATTTCCTAAATAAGTATTTATATAGGTACAAGAAAAATCCTGTAACTTTTAAGATTAATGTTTAGTTGATGATTGTATTAAAATAATTTTTTTTCTTTAACAACGTGCTATGTATTTTGCAACTTTGGTCAGAATTTGTCTTTAAGTAAATTCAAATGCTGATTTATTCCATTATTCAGCTTTTGCATTTCAGCCTAAACCAACATGATACATTATGTATTTGTAATTTGAAATTATGTATTTGACATAATTTGACTAATTACATTTTAAAATATATTTATATTAAAATAGTCTAATTTTGATATTGCCACTACAATTTTTGTGATCTTATCCTTTCAGAGAAGGAAGGAGAATAACTGTGATATTATATTGCTTTTTGAACAGGATCTAATTATGTTGCTCAATCTGAAAACTATGAAACTTGTGTTTGGAGAAACAATCACAGAGTTACAAAGCTATATCAAACTTAATACTTTGAGTATCTATTAGGTGTTGATTCTGAATTTGCCCAGGAATGGTGAAGAAAATGTAAAAGAGGTAAACACCATGTCAACTTTGCCATGCTGTCAGTGCTAAGTCTTACAAAAATTGCTCACAATTACATTGTTAATTTAGCCTTTAAGTCTTACTGTTGATGTTGAGAGAGCATATTGTTCTTCTGGAATTGTAAACCACCTAGTAAAAGAAGTGATGGCTAATACCTCTGTAATAAAAGCTGTAGTTGGTGTTTAAGAGCTTGGACATTAGATCAGAAATTAATGAGTTTTGCCATGTAAAAACATTGCAGAGGAGATTTTAAGGGTTAGTGATGGGAAGGCACAAAGGGCTTTGGAAAGGAGAGGGACAACTTGCAAACAAATGGAGAGTTGGGAAGTGAGGGGGAAAAAGGCCAGGGAAAACATGTGGCTGGGCAGGAGCCAGCACAGGCACGGGCAGCACTGCCAGGGATGGGCAGCTGCTCAGGAAATAGGGGCTCAGGCTCTCCCAAGAGCAATGGGATTTTCATCCAGTGCCCAATTAGAAAATGCATTTCTTCACCTTCACTTTCTACTGTGGGAAGAAAAACCAAACTTTTTTTGCTTGCTGGCTTTATGCATGTGGCAGTTACACCAGGTTGCACTAACCCTAATTGAGGCTGCTATTTCTTTAATACTAGATCTTATTAAATCTAGTAGTTTGGAAACTACTTATTAATTATTACATTGGAATTTGATATTTAATTACTGAAAAAAGTATCATTTTGTTGATATGGTGGGGGGAATAACAGAGGTCTTTTAAAGATAAAGGGAAGAAAAGTGTCTAGAAAACAGAAGTTAGTATTTTTTAGAGTCTAAAATACAGAAATTGAAATATCTGATTCAAACCACTTCTTTCTGAGAAAATACAAACAGGATTGTGGTTTCATTACAGTAGTTACAGCATTCTCATGACCTATAAATGGAAACATGAAAACCTAATGCAGTCAGGTGTGCATCGAATGCAGAGATACATGTATCTGCTGTTGTGCTTTTCAATTGTGTCAATGTTTTCATCTTTGTAGAACAACATATTTAATTCAGTAAGGAATAAATGATATCATGTGCACAGTATGGTGTATTTAAGAGGAAGAGTGCTGAGAACTCCATGGTATGTGGCAACAATCATTTTTCCTTGAAAGTCACTTAATGGAATATATGGGTGCTAAAGCTGTAAAAATATTAGGATGGAACTTTGCTAAAGATCATGAAATGCTTTTGTACATAAATTTATTCAGACCCCTTTCTTACCAGTCTTGAATGCATTTAAATTACTTTTAATGTTGTGAAGATGCCTGTAAACTGTTTTCAGTATACAATAACTGTCAGCGTATTTTGAAGAATGTGTGGTCAGTAATTCAACAGATAACTACATTGAATATACAGAAGTTTCATACCATGTCAGATTCTTGCACATTCCTTTTTCTATAGAAGAAGAATTAAGTGCATCATGACTGAAAATTTAACTTGGTATATAATTCTATTTTAAGAGACTGACATCTTGAGAGAGAGTTAATAATGTTTGGCATTGCATGTTCTGGATCTGTTCTTGAGCCTCTATTTGTTATTGACCAGGAAAGGGTGTGGAGTATACCTGAGCAGCCAGAAATGTACATCTTATAAACTGAAATATGAAAACCCTCTAAAAATACTGGTTAAGGGTTTTTTTCTTGGGTAGGTTTGTTTGGTTTGTGTATTTTTGCATTTGTTTGATTTGGCTTGATTTTTGTTTTTTTTTTTTTTTTCTTTTTTTAAAAATTATTTTTGGTTTTGGATCTGGGTATCAGACCACTTGTTTAAATCACAGAGAAACCAGGAGAGTGGTAAACTGCCAAAATATTTGTGTATCGCTCCAGGAGTGTTAGGTGAAGAAGTTGATGATCAATCCAATGTTTCTCCTGTGCAGCTTTGGAAATGTTGTGTGTCCATGCCCGTGAAAGTGTGACTGTGCTGCATCACAGGGCTTCTGTCTCCATCCACAGCTTTCTGTAAGGAGACCAAAGCCTTCAGAAAGAAAATGAATGTATCCTAGTGGGTTTATTGCATCTCAGGTTATGGGACAGAAAATAGTCTAAAATACTCTAAAGAAGAGTGCTGTCAATCGTCTGCTAAAATAGGGAATGTGCTCAAGGAAGGTGGTTCTCCAGACAGGAACTGATGATGTTGGAGGGTATTTTACAATGTAAAAACAGGTATTTAATGGATTATGATGGGAAAACATAGCCTTCCAAATTCCTCCTTGAAAAGAGGAGGGAAGGATGCTTCCAAAGCAGGTTAGCATTCATTTTCAGACTGAGTATGGCTTGCAGTGTTGGTGCTGTGCCATGCTCCACCTTCAGGTTGTCCTCTGGGGTGGTTGTGGCATCTAGGTGTGCTTAGTCTAGCAGTGGAAGCAAATCACCACTAACGTGAAAAATCCATATTTAAAGTGACTTTTTCATAATATTTAAATAGTCTGAAGGATTCTCTCTCATTCATTTTGTAAATGAATCTTTAGAAGTGCAGCATTGGGGTACATCATCAGTGAGGATCCAAAGACATATGAGACATTTCTGAAAACAAGAACACAGACACTTACTTGTTTTAAAGTGTCCAGCCTGATGAGCCAGGTATGGCAATCAGGCATGACATACCACATGCTGTAGATGTAGGGTATTGTGTGCCTCATAATTGGTGCTAATATGAATATACAGCAAATCTAGCATTTCCCAGGAGCTCCAGGCAATGTGTGAACACCAGTAATTCACTATATGTTCCTCTAGAAAGTGCATGGCTAAAGTGGGGCCTTGCTCTCACTTCTTGATACTCCTCCTCCTCCTTATCATTTGATTGTCACATTAGGAGGAGAGCTGCTCTGAAGCCTGAGAAAGGTGGCAGATGGGGAAAGCCAAATACCTGACTGGTCCTTGTGAGTTGCAGGCTGAGCACTTGCATTTTGAATCTTCCTGTGACTCAGTAGAAGAATGCATTTCTACTATTTAATTATGTGTAAAAATGGAACCTGCTGTCCTGGACTTAACTAAAGTTCTATTTTTAACATGTTTCAGTACCTGCCTTCAGTAACTAGAATTAAATTTTAAACTGAAATTATTAGCCGTGTTATACATAGGCACCTGCACATTTTGTGACTTAATAATATTAAAACCTCTTAATATACTTATGTGTAATTTAAATATAATTTTATGAACATTTTTCTGTATCCAGTGACTGACATTAAATTACTATCAGAATAGGGAGGGCCCTTTTTTTCCAAGCCATTGTTAGGATTACAGTTTTGCTCCAAATTCACTTATCAACAAAATTTCCTTTAACTGAATTTGTCTTTTTGTAAGATGCAGGTGAGTCGGAGCAAAATGTAACCAGAGACTATTAAAAATATCTTTCTCATTGTCACCTGCAATATTACCATAATTGGAACTAAGGAGCCTGCAGTTGCACAATATTTATGTTGCAATCCAAACTGACACAGCCTGGAATGCCTCAGTAGCAAAACAAGAGACAGACCCAAGCCTCACAGTGCATGCTTGGGAGGGAGTGAGCTGCTCCTCTTGGGAGCCTCCTCCAGCAGGGACATCCTGGAGGTGCCTGCTTTGCCTGGGCTGGGGCTGAGCTGCTCAGGTGGGTGCTGGCAGCTCGGCTGTGGTGGATGTGAGACCCTCTGGGTCAGGCTGCAGGGATGGCTATTTGAGAACCTGGGCAGCTCTAGTAGAACACAGCTCCTTCTCTGAGGTCTACTGATTGGAATGATTTCTTCATTCCTCTTCACTCCCCACACTGTAGGGCCTCTTTCTTAGAAGGTGTTGTTTGGAAGAAATGCTTCTAATGCATTTACTTTTCTTGGTGCTTGGAAATAGTGAGTCATTGTCCAGTGTCACCTTTTCTGTGCAGATCCCTGCAGGCACAGTGAAACCAATGTTCATCTCTGCTGCACTCTGGTAGGCTCCTCAGCAGCTGATGAACTTGCTCTATTGCTGCTGCCCTTTCTGGCAGGCACAGGATGGTATATTTGCCTGTGACTGACACGCTTAGATCTATAGCCACAAGATACCTGGTCAACTCTTCAAGCCTTTACCTTTAGCATTAGCTTTAACCCCTCAGGACTCGGCTGCTTGCAGCATTGAAAGCATGGCAAGAGGTTTTATGGCAGAGATTTGACTCAGCAAGACTTGTGCTACCTCTCACTGAAGATATAAAATACAATTTGTAGCTTATAATTGCTGCCTAATATGATCTTGGACCCTCACTTAAAATCCATTTAACTGATACTGTGCTTTCTTTATAAGGTTATTATTGGGAGCTAACCTTTTCTTGTGTTGTGGTTAAATGTACAATGTAATAAGGGTGTTTTTTAATGTGTTTAAGAGTTAGAAGATGTGTTAGAGGTAACCTTTATGCAGAGAGTTTTATATAGTTGTAGTAAGGACAGCAATATTAAAATCCTGAGCATTAGTACCATCTGAATATAATTTGTTCCTACTCTGTTTTGTGTGTGCCTGCTGGTGGAAGATGATACAGTATATTGAAGAAATCTGTTGTTCTTCAGTATATTTCTTATAGGTAATTATTAACTAGTGAAAATTACTGTCTCATAATTTTTTAAAATTTAGATGCAAATAAAAATGCAGAAAGTGCATTGGATATAATAGATAAATCACAATTCTTTCTTTAGATTTCAAGGTAAGAAAATGAAACCCAAGATTTTAAGTACAAAACTGAAAGCCTCCCAGAAATTTTTACTTCCTTGCATGACTTCTCATATACAGGCATGGACCATGTCTGTTGGATGTCTTCAGGGAACACTAACTTATAACAGATTTAAAGATTTGTTTTCCTCAGTGACAAATGTTGGTACTCTTGCTCTGTGAATATTAGTTTGTCTTCCTTTGATTGCCTAATTTAAAGAGAAACTTGTTCATTTTTCTTCCCTTTTTCCTCAAGGGGGCATTGTGGGTTGAAGAGGGGGAATGGGTTTTGCACATGTCAGGCCTATAGCTGGCAAATACTTGTTTTGTAAAGTTCATTAAACTGCACTTGGGGTAAACACATCCATATGGATGCAGGCAAGAATGGCTGTAAGAGAAACAAACATTATTTTTAATCTTAACTAGGTGGGGAAGGGGGAAGCAGTCATAGCTTATGGGGTTGAAATTAACTGCTTTTAACTTTGTGAAGAATGATGATGATATAGACCTGATAAAGTGCCTTCCTAAAATTATAAGCATAATTCTTGGCTCAGATGTACACTTGCAGAACTCTAGAGTTACTTAATCTCAGTATAGTAAAGATAAATTCATTAATGGTTATGAGGTGTTGATATAATTAAATAGAGAATGCCAGTAAATTGCTTTTTGGAGCTCAATGACTGTAAACCCTGGTTTTCTAATTTAATCCATCCACTGCTTTCCATTCACTTGCTGAAAGGCTTTCTAGACTGAGAAATTAGCCCTACTCCAGGCACAGTGACTCCAAGAACTAACTGCAAGTCATTTTCTCTTAAAGGAGAACCTTGGATGAGTTCTAGAAGGGTTTCCTCAAGAAAAGTTAAGATTGGATGGACAAAGGAAAGCAGAAACAGGTTTTTTGTGTCCAGAGACTACTGTTTTTCTCACTAACTGTTTGAATTTTGTGCTGGTTTGTGGTAGCTCTGCACTTGCACAGAAGAAAAATTAAGATGCTTACAACCCAGTGAAAGAGCTACTGACCAAATGAGAAAAACTAGCTGATTTTTTTCACTAGTGTTGCAGTATTTCTCACATCTAGCTTTTTGGTTGTTCTAAATGAATGTTATCATTCTCTCAGCAGACAGTCCATTTTTCTTGTGAATTATTTAAATGCTGGAAGAAATTATTTTATGGAGAAGTTAGATACTTCTGAAATTAGCCTTTCACACAAAGGGTAGTTTAACTGCATGAGGCAAAAGTTCACTTTGTGCTTTTGAGCTCTCAAGAATAGAGATGTGTGAGAAAATATATTCTTTAGGAAAGTGTCATTGTTTTGCCTTGCTAGGTTTTTCTTGTGCAAGGTATTCTTCATCATTTTTTCTGTTAATTTGCTTAATACTATGTTGTGGTATAACTGTAGTGTAACCCTTTGTGCTCCAAAAGGGATTTAGAATTATAAAGTCATTTAGTTGGAAAAGACCTACCAGGTCATTGAGTCAAACTTTGACTGATCACCATCTTGTCAGCTAGATCAGAGCACTAATTGCCATGTCCAGTTGTTTCCTGAACATCTCCAGGGATGCTCACTCCACCACCTCCCTGAGCAGCAGTTCCAATGCTTAAAAAGCCTTCCATGAAAAAATTCTTTCTGATGTCCAGCTGGAACTTCCTCTGGTGCAGCTTGAGGTAATTTCAAAGTAAAAGTGCCATGGATATCCATCTAAAAATAGAAGAGAATGGAAAAAATGGTTGATTATGTTGATTAAAAAAAAAAAAATCTCATTGAGTTGACCCCCAAATCTTCTGTTTGCTTCAATTATAAAAATAATGGAAATGGTTTCCTTAAAAGCCTGCAGAAAGAGTTTTGTCCTTTTAATATTTTCTACACTGTTTCTATGGGCTTAATATGAATGTGGTATTTGGAAGATGAAGCCCTCTTATTGCTGAAGCATATCAACTGCATTTCATTGTTCCAAAACCTCCTGTGCATTTTGAGTAAAGAGGTTTGTTTTTTTAGTATTTTGAGTAAAGAGGTGTAGTTTGTTCTGCTCAGTTTGTCATAAAAAAATCTGAGGGGAAAGTGAATTAGCTATTGCTCAAGGGTTTGTAATTTATTCTGGAATCTTCTAATGCATTAAAACAAATTTTAAAGTTAAATTTACTTCACATATGTGTGCATCTGGTAATAAGAACTGTGTAAAACAGCTAATAATTATACCCAAACTGCTTCCAGTTCAACTGTGTCTTTCCTGCAAAGCATGGTTTGCATAAATGGAAACTGTGCTTCTTGATTTTATTTGGCAGATCTAAAGTACTTATGGTAAAAACTGTTCTCGCAAACTACACAAAGCTAAACTCTGTTAAAGAAACCCCAACTGTTAGGTGTTTTGCAAATCACTGTGATATTCATTGTACTTGTGAATTGATCAGTTTGATTACTGCAATATAATATCAAAGGCATTGCATTTTCTGTAGCTGCAAACTCCACTGAAGGACTGCATTTTTGGTCTTGGTGAGATGTTAAAAAAAAATTCTAGCAACATGAAAATATATATAGTGAGTAGCTGCATAAGCTGTGCTTTTTCTGTCTTTGGGTGGCAATTTTAACAGTTTGAAGTTGCTTTAAATTCAGTATACTTGAAATAAGCCATTTCTGTGGATGTTTGTGAAGTTTTAATTTGTTTTAAACCACGTTGTTGATCTAGAGCTTTTGCTCATTTAAGGTTGATTAATTGCTTTTGCCACTTTTGTTTGCAGTTCAGTATAATCTCATGCAGACTATTGTATTTTTTTTAAATTTTAATCTTCTGTTGTTGGTTGTATGTTTGGATGGGATGTTAAATTTGACCACTAATAACTTAAGGATTTAAATAAACAAATAAACAAGATTGAAAACAATAACAAAAGACTGCAAACTGGAACAAATGCTTGGCATTTCAAATTTATTTTATGAAACATATTTTCTGCACCTGCTGTAGACCTCATTGTGGAAGCTCTTGTTTTCATATGTTTTTTTCTTATTTAGAAAGAGAAAAAGGTTATTGTGTTTTCATTCAAGTTACCTTTATTTAAGGCAGATTTAATAGAAACAAGAATAATAAGCCCATGTCTTACATTGAATGTCTTTTAAATGTGTATGCCTTTTGTGATAATTATTATTCATTAAGGCTCGGTACTCTTTCTTTAAAGGATAACTCTGTTATCTTACCTGTAAAATGGATGGGTGAACATTGACTATAGTCACTTGGTGCAAAATGTAAAATGCAGTTCTGGTATGGAACTAGAGTTGAGTTCTTTGGCCCATGTGCATTGCTGCAGTTCCTTTCAGAGAACAGCCCCCAGTGAGTGCTTGGGTAAGTCCCATTGATCCAGTGTGACCCACGCCACAAAGGATTAGTCTCCTGTTGATAGCTGACATGGTTAACTTGGCCCAAGTAGGAGCCTCTGATTTCTACTTGCAGGGCAGAGCTCAGGTCATGGCTGGTGATAAAGATGCTGTAACAGTTCATCATTGGAAGTGCCTGACTATGTGCTGCTCTTAGAAACTCAGAATTCTGGTATCCTATCTTTCACTGCTTTCTCACAAATATTTGTGGTTGGCAGAAAGATTGAATTGTCACTGTGTGATGAATAACATGTAATCCACCTCCTGTTTTCAGTATACTGATTTTCACATACTTACATGATGGGCAGACAGAAGAGTTCAGAAATCTTAAGACAGGCCTGGTGGAAAATATGTTCGAATTAAAAAAAGCCCTGACTACAAGAGAGAGAGAGTGAGACAGGAAGAAAGGAATATAATTCTGCTGATATTAAAAGTATGAAGAGGAATAGAGAGAAGAGAGGAAAACTTATGTTTTCCATTTTTAAGAGACTTTTTTTTAATGTTTTTTGAACTTCTGAGATTATGATGCTTTTTCTTTGTTATAGAGCTGTCAGAAAATACAAAGGTTATATCTGTGCAGACAGCTTAACTTGCTTCTAGCTCTCCAAAGTACTTTAACTCATTTCATATTCAGCTGTTAAAAGTGTACAGGTCTTGGAAAAATTAGAGCATTATAGCTGTAGTCATACCCTCCTGGACAGCCAGGACAGAGCTTTTGGAAGAGAGCTGTGGCAAGGCATGTGATGCCCTGCAAAGTGGCAGTGGCTTGTCAGGGCTGAGATGTTAAGCAAGTGTGCCCCTGTAATCGCTGTGAGATACTTCTGGAAACCAGAATATGGGTCAAGGAAACCTTCCTCTGCCATAATCCTTTCTAATCTTTGCTTTTGGAAGTTTTTGAGAGCATTTCTAATGCTAAGGAGTGTAGCTCAAATTTTTCGGTTTGCTTTTTCTTGCTTGTACTTTTTCAACTTTTCTTTCCTCTTGTATTTATTTAAAGAGAATCCTAGTAGTGGAGGGGATGGTTTTAGAAACACGGTATTTCATCAACAAAGGAGGGTCCTAACAATTCCATCTAACTAGAGAAATACTGCAGAGTGAAGGGGGTGCATAAGATACAGTGGAAGTACAAGAAATCATCCCATTTTTACCAAAATCATTGTACAATGGAAAGTGCCTCGTGTCAGCTGAAATGTCAGATGTATCAGGAAAAAGTTAAAGTGGAACCTGATTTCTGTAAGGCTAAAGATTCTAGTAATTTGCTTAGAGATGCAGTAGAAAATCAATCTTATGCTTGAAAGAGGAAATGGTAGCCTTCAAGTCTCATATCATGTTTTGTAGCTGATTGCCTGTTTTTATTATCTCCCCCCGCTTTTCCTTCGGTGCTTGTTAATGCCCTTTGGTTAACTCCATTATACCTTTGAAAAACTTCTTGCAGAGCTCAGCTACTTTGGCTTGTTTGCTGGGTAAGCCTCACTGATATTATTATAATTAATAGGATGTGTAAAAACTTCCCAAACCCAGTGTTACAGAATCAGGCTATTAAAACTCAGTACCCCATATGTTCTGCAGTGTGCAAGATTTCCATCCTCTGCAGCTGGGGCTCATCAGAGAAGAGGCTGGAGCTGCACTGATCTTGCATGCTGTGGGGGAAGTTGGTGTGGTAGCAGCACAACTCAGCTTGTAAAAGACTAAGAGGGATGGGAAATAAAGTCAGTTCACAATTTGGACTTGTGTATCTCTTTTTTTTTTTTTTTTATGCCACAGGGATAAAAAACTGTGAGAGAGGAATGGACTATGTTTTTAGAGACTGAAAATCTTTGAAGATCCGATTCATAAGTGAGAGTTGAAACTCTTTCACAGTTGTGTGTTACATGTAAGAGTTTTTTTGGTTTGGCTCTCATTTTTGTTAGATAGTACTGCTTTATTTGCTTCAACAACTTTGGTTTTAGGAATTTTTATTTTAAATTATGAGAAATTAATAAAAAATATAAGAGCTAAATTGAACAGTCTGGTATTTTTAAGGATTTTTTATTAATATAACTGCTGTGTATCGTGAGAACTTGCTGGTTCTGTGAAGGTAAACTATGAAGCTGATAAAAAATTTTACAAAGCTGAGAGGAGTATGCCAACTGATAAAACACAAAGCAAATGCATGATTAAGAAGACAGGAAATTATACTGGTTAATAGGAATATTATATGAGACCTTATCAAAAAGTATTAAAGAACAAGGAAATGCAGGGCCATACTTCTAAAGAGACATTGTTGCTAGTTTTGCTTTCAATAGCAGGATCTGCATCAAGACTTGAAAGTTGTGCCTCTAAAAATGGTATATGTATTTATTTTGGCTAATTGGGTGAATATAAACATTTTATATTTAAACTTGGAATTTATACCCTTAGATGTATAAAAATATCTTACATAGGAATAACAGAGCTAGATATCTTCCTAAGTTCCTTCCTTCCTTCCTTCCTCTGTTTTTCTTGGTTGATGTCAAATTTTTTTGATACATTCTTAAAAAGCTGTGTGGAAAAGAGACTATATGGAGGGAAGATACTTGATGATGGAATATTGTTGATCTACCTTGTGAGGGCATAACAAAGCCCACTGGGAGAAAGGGTTGTTTTCAACACTGAGAGTAGCTTTTTGCAAGAGGACATTATTCAAGACTTCAAAGCAGATTTCACTGGGACACTTCAGATTTCACTTTAAGGACTTTCCTAACACACAGTGAAATTTGCTGAAGGAATTATACTAGCAGTACCTTATAACCAGGAAGCATATCAATGTTGTTTTGATGGCCCTTTTTTTTTTTTTTTTTTTTTTTTTAAAGAAGCAGGACAGTGGTTAGTATGCTTATTGGGATATTAATATTAATTAACTTCATGCCTGTCCTTTGACAGTGTTTTAGGGACCTGGATATGAACTGGAAGGGCCACCACTGAGTGCTGTGCAAACAGAGAACTACTGAGTCCCAACCCAGAAGTAGGACAATTTACGTATGTGAGTAAGACAATGCTTAGAAACAAACAAGGGAAGACAGAGAAACAAGGAGTTATCATAGCATATCAGCAAATAATTGCTTTTAAAATTTTCCATAGGTCTCCTGCCAAAGCAGTTTGAAGGAGGTTAATCAGTCTTGTGAATGTTCATAGCAGTGTGATGCGTCAGCCTGGATAAAATGCTTGAAGACACTGAATTGAAAAAATAGCACATAGATGATAGAAGCTGGCAGCCTGGACATGAAGGAGAAGAAAGTTTACCTCTAGATATGGAATGAGAGATGATAGGAAGGCTTTGACATGGAAGATAAGTGATTAATATATAATGGGATACTGGATTTATGTCAGTGGAATGACTTTACATTTGTCAAGATTAGAACAAAAGATAAGAACAAGATTTGAAATAAGAGCAATGGGAGTATAGCAGCTGTACACTTTGAGAGAAGAGGTGTACTTTAAAGGTAGTATTTGCAGAGATCCTACAATAGTTGCATGTAAATCTTTTGGAAATATTTGAATCTGTAGGAAGGACCTGGGTGCATGTATCCAAAGACTGAGAGAGATGATATCCCAATCAGCCTAAATGACTGGTAATACTGCCAAAGGAAGGGGGCAAGAGGAATGCTTATTAGAGGAGAGTATATACTATCTTCTAACTGTACGAAATGGTGATCCAGCTCAGAGCAGCAGTGTGCTGGTAGAGATAAGGGGAGAGTCACCTCCCCCAGGTGAGTGGTGATCTCCAGATTTTTTTTTTAGGTCCTCCTTTACCATTTCTCTTGTGAAAGGGGATGCTTCATAAATTTATTCAAATATTGTTGTTCTTTGCTTTCTCTGTATTGATCTTTAATGGGAGCATTTGCAGTTGAAGGTTATGCTAAAAGCATATTGAAATATCACAGAAGATATATATTAATACACCAGTAACATGCTGATGTTTTTAGGTTTTCAGAGCCAGGATTGACTTGACTGCATTGCTTACTAGTGGTGAAACTATGAGTTATGAAGATCAGCCAGGTTGAATGCCTCTAGAATTTCTGCCATGGGCATGATTTTAAATATATATAGATGGGTTTCCATCTACTGGGAAAAATGGTTTGCAGATTCTTAGGCAAAGCATCTCTCTTCATATTTGGGGCCAAAGTATTTAATTTGCTGTTTACTGAGGGATAGAATAGACAATATTGTTGTGTAGTTCCTACTGTTTACCTCCATTCTCTCTATGGCCATCCTGAAACAGGACTGTCATGTTGCAGTGAATATCTTTAATTTCAAGTGGAAAGTGGTGGGAGTAATGCAGTGTGAGGTAGGTCCAAGGTGCTGTGAAGTTTCTGTTGGTATTTTTTGTTTTGCTTTTTTTTTGTTCTGTTTTTTTGTGGTTTTTTTTGTTTGTTTTTTGGGTTTTTTTGTTTTGTTTTGTTTTTTTGGGGTTTTTATGTTTTTGTTTTTTGGTTTTTTTGGGGTTTTTTGGGTTTTTTTTTGGGGGGGGTTGTTTTTTGTTTTTGTTTTTTTTGGGGTTTTTTTGGTTTTTTTGGGTTTTTTTTTGTTTTTTTGTTTTTTTCAGGTTTTTTTTGTTTGTTTGTTTGTTTGGTTGGTTTTTTTTTTGTTTTTCGGGTTTTTTTTTAACTTTATGCTAGAATAGACCAAATATGTTACTGAAGCTTGAAAGTGATTTGATATCTTTTTACTTATGTCAGGTCTGTTGTATATTTACTAAGAATGCTGTTAGTTTTGTTTTCTTTTTGAGAACTTCTCTTTGGTGTGTTTCCATCTGAACTTTATTAGAGGAATCTGAAAAGTTGGATTTTTTTTCCTTTATTTGCAGACTTGTGACTCCATCTGAGACCCCACCAGAGATCTCTAGGTACATGCTCTGTGATCCCTGACAGAGGCTGCTGCTACCCCCAGTGAGAGCATTGCTGTGCCAGCTCAGTCACTGAGGACTGCATGGTCACCTCCCTGCTGCCCATTGCCCTCTTTCCAAATTCTGAAAAGTATTCAGCAGATTTATCACTGCTTTTTAAGAAAGTCTTCACGAGCATGACCTGAGGTTTTACAGGAAATCTTGAAATAAAAGTAATAATATTGTTATACATTCTCTCACATTCTGCCACACATGCTATCACAAAAGTAGCCTTGAAGCTGTTTCAGTTTTACAGCAGAGTGTTTCTTTTCATATCAGGTAATCCAAGCTGCTGAGATTTTTTCCCCCCTTGGCTTTGAAAACATGCCTTTATATTAATAATCCTAGATTTTTTTTTTTTTTTTTTTTTTTGCTGAAAGTTGATTGCTCTAGTTGATGATTGGTATTCCATGACACTAAATAAAAGCAAAACAAGATTTTCTCTTTTTCCTTTTCCGATCTGAAATCTATCAATGTGTATTTTTAGAGTTCACCATTAGTGGAGGTATCATCTCTGTGCCTGCTTTTATTCTTGGCCACTGGGAGTTTTGCTACCAGCAATAAAAGACAACCTCCATGTTGTACTGCACAGTATAGATATTGTAAATTTTGGTCTTGCTTTCCATTGATCTGGTTTGCCATATGGGAATCATATTCAGCTGATCTTTATTTCCTGAGTCAGAAATTCTGTTTTACCCATCTTTGGGGCTTTCAGCATTTTATTCTCAGTGGGCTGTCAGGTATTGCACATGAAAGGAAAGGTTCAAAGGCATATAAAGAAGGTTCAGGTCTGAAATGTTTACTTAACACTGTCTCTTTTCTTTTTTTTTTCTTTTTTTTTTTTTTCATATTACAAACATTTGCCAGACTGGAGGATCAGCATGAAACCTTAATAAATTTTAGACATTTTATTCTCTATTATGAACATTTTACACATACATAATTTTGGTGTAGTCTGGAACACATCAAGTGTAAACTTGCGAGTGTGGGTTTGCCAGCAACAGTATTAAAAACATTGCAATAATTTATTTTAAGTTTAAAGTTTATAAATTATTTTTCTTGGAGGTTTATTTCCTTTAATTTCTGTTTTTGCTTTCCTAGCTGCCTCTAACAGACTGCAGTTGTGCTGCAAAGAAATTCTAAATGAACTGACTATGCAGATTTTAATTAATGTGATGAGTGAAATTTTAAAAATAAAGATACTGTCTTCTCTTGTTGCAATGTCATTTTACTGAGAGAAATGAATTTGAGGAAAAGTAAGAATGAGCTTGTTGCTCACCTGTGACGGTGCTGCTGCCAAGGAGGTAAACAGTGACTTTTAACAGCTTTTGTGTCTTAATTATTTAATCTCTTGGGAAACAAATGCCTAAAATTTAAGGAATTTCATTCACTTGGGGGAAGTGATATAGAGGCTCTAGATTCCATTAGTGTAGTTTGACTCTTTCTTTCCCATTTGTGTTGAAGTGTATTTAAGACTGCATACTGTAGTGTGTCTGATGTTGCACTTCCATCTCCAGTATATGTCACTTTCTTTTTATGGTGTTTTTTTTTTTTTAATTAAGTAAGGAAATATTAATGGATCTTGATAGCAGTTACTGGGATTCATTCTTTCTTCTTCTGGCCCCTTTCTTCTTCATCACCAAGAGGATGCAGAGCACTGGAATTTACTCAAAGGGATCATATTTTGTCTAGAAAAGGTGTCTTGAATGTGCCTAGGGATATATTTTGCCATTGGGGATATGGAAACAGATGAGAAAAAGTCAAATACTGGAAGTAAGGGGAGGCTTCCCCCATAGCTCCTTCACCTTTCCCACAGCAAGAATGAAGCTGTCAGGGAACTGTGCTCTCTCACAGTCACAGACTGCTGGTTTTGTTCTTCTGGACTTGCACAGCCCCTTCAACATGAAGTTATGCTGTAGGTGTAGCTCAGTGCTTAGTGCTCAGTCACATCTGCCTCCTTTTCTCACTGACTGCTGAAATAGAGAATGGGAATGTGGCCTCATGGACAGGTTCCCAAAGTCTGCAGTGGGTCTTTTCTGCAGTTTTCCATTTTTATTATTTGTTAGTTTGTGTGATGTTGAAACATGGTGCTCTCATTCTCCTTGTTCATCTTTCCTCACTTCAGCAATTGAGGATGGTTATGGCTCCTCCCCTGACATTGGCTAAGGCTGTGAGGCATTTTCCTGACCTGCCCTTCCCAGGTTTTGTGTGTTACACTAGTTTTATTTTGAATTGGGAAGAAAACCTCATGGTAAACCACTTATGGCTCCTGTGGCTGGAGTGTTGGAAGGACAAGACAGGCAGAGGAGACAAGGAGGGGACATTCCTCTTGTCAGTGACCAGCTGGAGTGCCTGGAGCTCTGCCTGGGGATGGAGGAGGAGGCAGCAGAGAGTTTATGGACGAGGATTAAAGTGAGGGCAGGGACAGGTGTCAGTGATGGTCTGCTGCATGACCTGCAACATCTTCCTGCCTGACCACTAAGACCAACTGGATGAGGCCATTTATAGATGTACAGAAATAGCTGGGTCCTCATAGGAGACTTCATAGACTGCCCAACTATGGAAGGGACAACACAGGTGGCTCCTGAAGTGCATTGATGATAACTTTTCCAAGTCAAATTTCCAAGTGATGGTGAGAGGTGCTATGCTGGACCTTGTTCTTGCTGACTGGGAGGGACTGGTGGGGAGTGTGAAGCCCAAAGGCAGCTTTGGCTGCAGTGGCCATGAAATGAGGAGTTCAAGATCCTTAGGGCAGTGAGGAGAAGGCACAAGAGGCTCGCTGCCCTGGACTTCAGGGGGAAAGACTTTGGCCCCTTCAGAGAACTGCTTGGTGGAGTACCATGGGATAAGGCCCTGGAGGGAAGAGGGCCCCAAAAAAAGCTGTCTATTATTAAAGGATCACCTCCTCCAAGCATGATGCTGTGATTTGCCTCCATGTTTTCATGGTGGGGCATTCTTCCTAAATCCAGAGGGGCATTTGTTTAATCTCTCTTCACTGAGCTTCTCTTAAAAAACTGCATGACAAAGTAGCTGTGGTATCTCACTGCTGAAGCAGTGAGATTTTTAAGATTTTTAAGATTTTTTAACTTTCTATCAAACACTTCCTAAGCAACACTAGAGAATGCTGAAATACTACTTGGTATAATAATAAATAATCATAAATCTCATTGCAAACTACTGTGTGCAATTGTTATACAGCTATTCAACAGATGCATAGAAACTCCCCAAAGTGTGTTGTTATGGGGAATTATGTGGGTTTAAGATTTTCTGTAAGCTAAGACATGACACCACCATGTCAGCTGGTCATGTAATTTTCAGTATCCTTTTGCAAGCTGTACATTCAGTGCAACCTGTGTTATTTATCTTTGTCATCTCCTCACAAGTCTTTGGAGGAAGTTTGGTGTCTTGGTGTTTATTTTCAAAGTTATTGGCCTGGTTCCCCATGAGTATGGGAGTAGAGCCTCTGTTGGGCTTCTCCAGGAAAAGGGAGTTCCCTGTGAGGAAAGGATAAAGATTCTCTCTGCAGAGGAGAGATTTTGTTCAGGGGCCTGTTTACGTCTTAAAGAAAGGAAAAATGAAGACCAACATGTTTTTTTTTAATTTTACTTTAATACAAATTCTTTCTAAATTATTTTTTTTTTCTTTATTTGGGTACGTCAGAGCTTATTTGTATGTGTATTATCAGAACAAACCAACTTTCCAGTAGCCCCTAGGACAAAATAACTCATGGAAGTAGAAGAGAAAAGGGCCTTAACAGAACAGGACACTCATCTGCATATTTCTCCCTTATGGGAAGAAGACCTGAAGACAAATATGTTATGGTGGCAGAACCAGGCACATTCTTATTCTTCAGTAATGCCCGTGATAATCCTGCAGAATAGTGTGTCATGGTTAAAGAAACTGCTGTCTTTCAGTAATTTTCACAGAAATAATGTTTGTATAGATCAGAAGCACATTATTAATTAACAGGAAGTAGCATCTTGGAAGCTAAATTATGTAGTAGGAGCTGAAGTATAGCTAGCTAATGAAAGCAGTATGAAATAAAATAATCTCTATGTGATGGATAGGAGCCTACTTGAAAAAAATATTTGTGGTATTTTTTTGATTGCTCCAGATCTTAACTTTCATTTTGAGTCCATATATTCTTGTTGGGATAATAATTGTAATCCTGAGAATATAAACTTGCTACTCTGATATTTTCTTGATTCTGATGGTAATCTGAAACACCAACTCCATCCTTATTCCATTTTCTTTATTAATCGTTTTTTAAGGTACTCATTCTAAACCTAATAATGGCCTTTAAAATTCAGCATTAAAAATTTCATTAGTGATAACTTTTCTAGCTTGGAAAGGGAGAGTGATGATTGTCAGGAACATCAGGAAGAAGAAAAGTGGAGATTGAATAAATGCATGGGCAAATGGGAAAAGAAAAAACAGAGTTAAGAGCATAAATATGGTAATTGTAAAGATGAATATATTTTTACTTTGATATTAGACCTAACAAGCAAGTAGTGGAAAATTATTCAAAATATAGTTATTTTATTACACATCATTTTCCTTTCTATACCTTCATTCAAAACATATCACTCATGTGAATGAAAAAAGTTGATGGCATGTTATGGGCAATTGAATGCATTCCCGTGCTTGTATGCCACAATC
This sequence comes from Erithacus rubecula, assembly GCF_903797595.1. NCBI lineage: Eukaryota > Metazoa > Chordata > Aves > Passeriformes > Muscicapidae > Erithacus > Erithacus rubecula. Next base: position 44,535,246 of record NC_136686.1, read on the forward strand.
AGCAGCCAGGAATTTGAAAATGTCTTTAAAGTAAGTGTGATGCACCCCACTTGATTTCATCTCTCTGCTCCCCATCCATGTTTAGCTTGCACTCCCTGCACCACGACTGAATCCTCACACTGTCCCTGTGCCTGCTGCACTTACTCCAGTGCACTGACACCTTCCAGTCCCTCTCCCAAAGCCCTGACCTCTGTTCAGCTTCTCAGTGTTTTTGGCTGTCAGCTGAGTTGAGTAAACTTCTGCTAATGAAAACAGATAAAAAGTCACTGGAATTTATTAAGGCTTTTGCATTAACTTAAATCACGCGCTAGGAATGAATGTAGTATTAAAAAAATGAAATTGGATTATAATGAAAGGAACCTGCAGATTTTGGTTAGTAACTTGCATTCATCTCTATATTTTGTTTAATTCTAATAAAGTAAAAGTGAATCCGCATTGACTGTAATGAAATAAAATTAAGCTCTCCCTGACTTACATTCATGCAGTCAGTCAGCGCTATTATTTGAAATCTCATTGGGCTCTGTTTGTCTGCAAGGACAACAGAATTGTCATTTATGCTGGAGGAACTCTGTTGGTAAGAAAATAGCAGGACTAGGTCTATTTTATCTGGAAAAAAGAGGTTGCCAATGCATGGGATTCATGTGATGTGTGCTACAGAAGTTAACATGATGCTGCAATTTTTTTTAAGAATCTGTATAATAAATACTTATATATATATATTGTAGTTCAAATATATGCTGCTTTGTTTGAAGATGTTTTGTTTCCTTTATATCTTTACGTATCTGTATATTAACATAGTTACATTAAACCACCATGGACAAGTTATGTTCTACCTGAAATATTAATTGATATTTTTGGCAAAAAGGTAATTCACTTTTGTTATGTTTCAGCCTAATTAAAAAGTCCGTCTTATTTGGCTTTATTTTCCTTTTCTTTATTTTTTTTCTTTCTTTTCTAAATCCATTGGCTTTATTACGCCAGATCATTGCTAGCTTTACTTTCTACTGCATTTTATCATAATGCTCTTTGAGTATAAATAAACTCTGGTATGCTAAACCTAATAGCAATTAAACTGGAAGTGTTTGTGTTTCATCACTGTGAACTTCGCAGAAATGTTTCCATGACAACCTCCATGCTAGTTAAGGCAACCAGAGGTGATCAACAGTTTATATATTTTTTTTCTCTTGCAAGAATGGAATTTGTGTTGACAGTTCTGGCCTTTAATGGCACTTTTGTACTGTGTGAAAGTATTTGTTTACTAGATCATATGCTGTTAACTGTCAGGCTGAGATAGAGTGACTGCTTTTGATAAAAGGGCTGCATTACATCTCTGAGTCTGTGAAGCTCTTGTACTTTAATTACTCACATCAGTACAAAAGTACTCATTTGCTTCACTACACTTAAAAATTAGACTTATTAGTTCCAAAGCATTAACGGTGAGTTAATTTTTTCCTTTAAAATTTTTTGTAAAACAATAATCTAAAATCTGCTTTGTTGTTTTAAATTTAAACTATTCAATTTATGCTGGTAAAAATCACATTCCATGATATGGAGTGAATTGTAAGTGCTGTAATTACTGGCACTTTGAATTAGGATTTCTGGGCCCTGTTTTCCTGTGTGGAAAACACTTAGGTAGAGGTGTTTTGTCTCTCCCAAGTTTTAACAAAAAAGCAGATGTACCTAAGATGTGACAAAAGTAATGTCTCTGTACCACAATAGTACAGATAGACTGTTGTGTGTAGTACATGTAAAGAAAACTTTTTTTTTTTTGGGGGGGCGGGGGTGGTGAGATATTTCTCTTCATGGTGCCCTATCTAGGTAGATCATCTGGAAGTGAATGGATGAGCTATTATCTAATCTGATAATCAGCTGGTAACTGCTACTGCAGCAGGTGCATTCACACCAGCCAGAGGTTTCAAGGCATTGCCTGTTCTGAGTTGAACAACTTGCTTTGGTTGTGTGTCTGCTCATTGTCAGGCTGATGGACAAGTGTCCTTTTGAATCTAGAGAGTGTGTGTAGCACAGGGTCATTTGGTTTGGATTAGCTGAAAAATGTGAGTATTTGGAAGGTACCACAGTATCTTCTAAAGATCTGTTTTAAAACAAAGACTAAATGTTTTTTCATAATAAAGACCTTAGTTTGGTGGAGCACAATATTTAATAAGACTCATGTATATTCAAGTATGAGACGGGGTACTTGTTGCATGTCTTGCATATAAAGACATAATTTATATTCAGGACTTGTCTTTTGCACATGTAGTTTGTTTTAGTAATTGCTTGCAGAATGTTTACTGTTTCAAGTAGTGATATCATCACTTCTTTAAGCAATTGAGTCTTTGGTGATCTGTTAAAACTAAGAGGAGTCACAGTTGCTGAAGCAGTTTTGTGTGAGTTTGTATGTGCAGGATGCCATTGCTTTTTGCACAGTGTGTGTGTCTGTTTAGTCAGAAGTTGCTTTTATGTTTGTTGACAGTTGGTGATGCTAGGAAGGGAATTGGAAATGCTGAAGTTAATACCTAAATTTCCCAAGTTTTAAACTGTAGACAGATGAATTGTCTCTATGCTTTGAGAGTAAGATGCTGCTTTTACCAGAATACCTTCATCTCATCTTTGGGGGTTTGTTGTGTCTTCCTTTGTGTAGGAAAGTTGCATATTAAGGAGAAATTAAACTTCTCAGAGAAGTGAGGGGTGAAAAAGCTGCCTCCATATGCACTTTCAAACTCCAACCTGTTATAGCTGGAGGCTGTAATGTTTCCTGAGCACATAGGTAAATGCATAATCCAAAAATCCCATTTATATAATCCAAAAATCCTGTTTATAATATCCTTTCAGGTAAAATTGCATGGATTAGTAGAAGGAGCATATTACAGCTCTGAGAAGTCATCTTTATTTTCTTAGTGGTCACTTGGTTGTGAAAGATTGTGAAGTACTTAAGCATATGATACAAATAAACACTGTGCACTTGTTTTCCCAAGTTAGTGTTTATGAACAGCAGTTCATAACTAATACTCTGTATCTGTAATTATTGGTGGTTTTTTTGTAGCTACGATGTAACTGTGATGACTGCCTTAATCTGAACAGTAACTCTGGTCACATGACATAAATATTGTGGATGAACTTGGATGGAAAATCAAGCTATTACCCCTAACACTTTTTTTCTTTCCCAGGAAAAATTAATTCATACTGGAACAGCAACAGAGATGAGCAGTTAGGGTGATCAGGAAACGGAAAACTCGTCTTGCAAGATGAGACTTAAGAAGGTGTGACTTGTTTGGCTTAATGAAACAAAGATTGAGAGAGGATATGGTATCTATTTCATATTTATAAGTGTGTATGGAAAGGCAGAGAAGGCATCATATAAGGAGAAGAACTGTTTAAACTAAAGGACATTGTTATAACAAGTACAAAACAAGTGTAAACTAGCTGTGGATAAATCTGAGCTCGAAGAGAGAGCATTTAAATAGTGCATGTGGGACTGGAGATTTTGAACAGGGAGTCTTATCAGCAAAATTGGCATGGTGCAGTTGCCTTAGCAAAAGGTTGCACAGGGTCATTCTTTCTAATCCTGTGACCATCTATTTGCCTAACTAGGTCTATAAACCCTCATGCTTGCTTGTTGCTCAGTACTGAGAAAACTTGTAGGAGGAATCTAAGAGAAGTCTTTTAAAATTATTTTGCTTGTTTCAGTTCCAATACCTGTTTAATTCTTGGTAGATATCTCAGTCTGTTTTCAGATAAAGCTTCTGTATTATTGAAAATAGTATCCTGGGACTTTTTAAACCTTTTTTTCTTGGTTTTATTATATGTATGGGAGTGCTACTTTTAAATTTTTCTTTTGCTTCATCCTGCTGCAGTTAGTTACAAGCTTTAACCAGCCCCAGGGGCTGGCTTTTCCCCCCTTTGGTATTTTCCATGCAACTGGAAAGACAAGGTTATTATTACCATACTCTTCATAGTTTATTCAGTAACCAATCTGTACATTAATTTAGTTCATTCAGGCAATCATTTCCCTTATTTTATAACTTCCTGGCAATACTTTTTATCTCACAAAGAGAAGTCTGAAGTTTGCTTAGTCCAGCTGCTCTTCTCATGCAAATTGGAGCAGGTTGTCCTGATTTTCCCAGGTGGCATTTTGAATTTCTCCAGGCATATGGAGTCTTCAACCTTGATGGAGAGCCCACAGCATCTGTGGGCAACCTATTCCATGGTTCAGACACCTAACAGTAAAAATGTATTATTCTTTGTCTCAAGAATGTAATTCTAAGATATTGACAGATACACATAAATCATCAGTATACAATTTCTTACCCAGGATTTTAAGAAAAATATTTCTAATACTTTTTCTAATCTGGAAATGATTTTAAGTATTTCCTTTCCCTCCTCCAGAGTACCATACATCTGGAATAAAGGCTTCCTTACTGCCTCAATATTAAAAGGGTTTTTGTATGAATGTTGTCTCTCTCTTTAGATGGTTTCCAAGACTTTTTGTCCCAGTACCTGTCAAATACAAATGTGTAGCTACCTCCATGCAGAGTCTTAAAACTGCAGATTGAGCCAGCACCATGTTGCAGCCACAAAGTGACTTCTCATTTGAGTACAAGGTCCATCAGTGGCTCACTCGCAAATATCTGTATTAATGCCATTTATACAGGGATTCCTTGGAATCCTGTCTAAATTCACTCAGCTTTGCATCATTGGAAGACATCCAGAGGCAATGTCTGCCTTGTTTATTCATGTAACAATGTTGGAGCCTTGCTGAGGTGGAGGACTCGTCACACATACCTCAAACTCAATGGTTCTACACTACTGCTAGGCATCACTGATGGTGTGAATGATGGGGCTGTGATTTATTACCCAAAGAGTTGTTTATTACTTGGGGTTTATTACTCAAAAGATGAAAAGCTGGCTTTTACAGACTTTCCATATACATAGTCCATATGTATGTTAGTTTCTCCATTTCTCTGTTTTCCTCAGTCCTTCAAAACACACATCTTAAGATTTTGAAAAACTGAAATGTACTAAACATGCTTGTCTGTGTGAGCACATATGGCAAGTGAGAGGAATGATCTAAGCACACTCTCCACAAAAGTTGGGACAGTAAAAGCTCTTATTGGAGTGTGTCTACTCACAAATCATATATTGTCTGAATATCCCCAGAAATCTTTTGGAGGAGCTTTACAAAAGTTGGTCAACTTCAGAAACTCTCATTTTGTTACTATATTTTAGATCTGTGTCAGTGAAAATGCAAAATAAATTTCTAAAATGTAATCCAAGACAATATTGGTTTTGACTTGCAGAGAAGACTTAAGAATGCTGATTTGTAATTCTTGCATGATCGTACCTTTTATGGAGATTTGTATCCCCACTACTTGATTTATTTTTTAATACAAATCCAGTAATAGGACATTTTCTAGTGTCTGTTTACGTCTTTGACCAATACTTTAATTTTCTCTTATGTTTTTACGTTTCCCATTATTCATTCCATATGAAAATTAATTCTGTTCCCTGAATTAATACTTTTTAAGCTAATTAGACCTTTTTGGAAAACATCTGTCATGCAAAACATTATTTCACAGAGCTTTTTTTAGTCAACAGAAGTTTTATTATTCCAGGTATTTCACAGATGCCAACCATGGCTGATTAGTTAAAAATTCTTCTATAGGCACTGCAATGTTCAAACTCATACTGTTTAAGCAATTTAGGAATTTATCCAACAATGTGAGCTTGCTCTTAAGAGGAACTTAGGCACAGGTGTAAATATATTAGTATTGTACTGATTAAAAGCTTCTCCACATTGTTGTTTTAGAAGGTGTGCACACACATTATTTTTTAAAAAAATGTATCAATGAGTGGATGATAAATACAAATTTATTTAGTTTATAAGCCTATTTGCTCATATGCTTAATGTGGCGGCTGGAGTCATTCTATCAGGGATGTTAAGTCCTTGGTTCCTAAATTGAGTAGTAGATTCTTAACCTCTTGAAAGTCCTGAGTAACCCTGTCTGATCTCACAGTTGAGTCTGCTATGAGCAGCACTGGACTAGAGAACTCCTGAGGTCCAAGCCAGCTTCAGCTGTTCCATGGTTTTGTGATTGAGTACTGTCTGAAGCTGCTTGACTTGCACTTGAGAACTCAGACAATTTTTTCAAGGCAGACAATGTAAGTACTTTCTTTATGTTCCTATTAGATATGTACAGTCTTACAACCTACTAGCAAATAGTCTCCATCTTTTCTGAATGGAGATTTTATATTTCTTCTTTCTTTAAAATCCTTGACTGTGATTATCTTTATGTTTCTGTTTTCCTCTAAAGCAAATGTAAGTTGTGTGGCACAAGTGAGATACTTTTTTTTCTTCAGATATTTTTATGATCCTCCTTGAGAAACTTGATAATTCAGTCAGTGGTGTAAAATGACCTAATTGTATGGGAGGCATGTGGGCTTAGCAAAGTCACTTTTCTATTGGTTTCTTTATTTCATTGCAGGGAAAAAAAAAAAAAAAAAAAAAAAAAAAGCTACAGTGCAAAAGAATGTAGGGTCTTGTAGCTGATATAAATAATTTTACTGTGTTTGTGGGACTCCGCATAGTGATACTAATGATTTTGTTTGATGTGAGATAATGTTGCATCTTTTTAAAGAGGTAGAAATTACCTGGAAAATGAAGTCTGTAAAACCAAAGAGGACCATTGTGATCTTCAATATAATAGTATCTCTAGAAGTTCTTGAAGTAATTTCTATTAATTTACAGCATATCTTTTTCGGGAAAAGAAATCAACATTGTTTTAAAATACTACTGATGATGGAGAGCCCATGACAATCCTTGGGAACTTCCTCCACTTGGTAATCCAAACTACAAATTATTTCTGGTCTAAACTTTTCTGACTTCAAATCCCTCATTAAAACTGTCCCTTGCTGTGTTGCCTGTAGAAAACATGACAATGGATGTTCTGTGGATAGGAGGGCTCCTGCCTTTCCTGCTGACCTGTATTGTTTCCTTGTTTCCTCCTGCTCTCCCCCTGAATCCACCTGTTTTGTCTTCTGTCATGCGTTTGGGTTTTCAACTTTGCCAGGCAGGGATTACCTGCATGTTGTGTTTATATGGCATGGAATAGAGCAGGGTCTTAGTCCCTGGCAGGTGATCTTTGCTGATGAGCGTGTCATGAGGGCATAAAGGATTAAAAGAGGTTTGAGCTATTGTTGTCCTACTTTAAGAGCTTTTAAGCCTGTCAAGAACTACTGTAATCTTTGGGCATGGCTTCCTTTGTGGCAAGGACTCCCTCCATTTCTGCTTTAAGGCCAATAAAGACTGGAGTAAATCATACCTCTCAAAAAAAACAGCTGTTCTCAATGGAGGCGGGGGTAAAGGGAGGGAAAATTTCCAGTGATAGAAAATCCTTTGCAGCCCTCAGCAGCTTGCTGTAGTGCTTAGGAACTCAATGTCTGCTTGTCTCTACATTCTCTTCTGAATTTGTCTTGCTTCAGATTTCCAGGATATTATTACACCTTTCTTAGAGAAGGAGAATGAGCAATGAAAAAGGTGGTGTTAAGGTTCTGCCCTGAGTTTGGGTACTTATGGGCTGTGGTTAACTGTCCTATAATCTTCTGTTTTGTAAATGGATTCACTTTTTCACATCTAGTTCTGCTTTTCAGTAATTTCATGATACTTAAAGCATTTTCTGTGAGTCCTTCCTGTTTGAGCAGTGTCCTGTTTGAGTTGTGGCTATCAGACTAGTGATCCTGTTTTATTAGGAGTGACTCCTGTGTCAGGTGCTCAGTTAGCATTGCTTCTCTGATTTCCTTACATTACATTAGTCCCTTGTCCATGCTGATTAACAACTGTAATGCTCTCACATTATTATTCCCCAGGAAGGTGTTCCCCATTCTGTGAAAGATTATGTGTTGCTACATATAGCATACATATACATACTTGTTCTCCTGGTTGTATAATTAATGTTTTCTTCTCTCCATGAGATTTCTGTGTCAAGAAATATGGTATGATCTGAAAGTTTCACGAAGGCTTTCTTGTGAGCTGAGATCTTAGGCTAGTCTCTTGATTTCCCAGCTGACTGCTGATAATTATATGGGAAGGTTCTCTCTTCTCTGAGTCCTCATTCTCAAATAAACTAATTGTCTTGGAGGTAAAGTAACTGATGGTAGACTAGAGGTGAGCTCAGTTTGACAGAGCATGATGCTAATAATGATGAGGTTTTTGGATTCAATCCTGGTATGGACCATTCACTTAAGAGTTGAACTTGATGATCCTTGTGGCTTCTTTACAATGGGGAAGATTGTCTTTCTGTTTTTACTAATTTCTGTCACAGCATCATGCTTTCTTTACCAATCATAACTTGTAAATGTTGATACAGACTCCAGGAGCAGCAGTATCATGCTGTCACTCTCTTGTCTTCCTGTCACCTGCTCCAGGTAGAAATCTTTTCCTCAGTGTAAGTCCTGTCCTCTGCCTAACTTTTCTTACATGATGTAGAATAAAGGATTGCTGTGTGTTCCCTGAGCAGCAGGTGAGGAACAGAGCTCTGGGCTAGTACAAAAAATCTGAGATGAGTGTCCACTAGAAGAGATGGGAGTGAGAGGAAGTAGGACCAGTAGCATCTATTTTCTCTCAAGCTGTTTCTGAAACCAGTCCTGGCTGGGCTCAGCCCCCAGAGAAGTAGAAATCCTTGTGTTGTGCAGTGAAAGGAGAGAGGGTCCCAAACTGCTGGGCAGTCCCAAGATCACTGACCTCTGGTTGTGGTTCTCATGGGAAGGCTCTCTTGAAGATTATGGTGCTGTGGTGGAGAGAAATTAAAGAGAATTAAAATTAGGCTGGATTGTCAGACATGTACTAAGGTGCATTTAAAAGCACAGAGAACCTACACAAAGAGAAAATACAGAAAGGGATCTGTGTTGCCTGCAATACAACAAGTTTAAAGAGAAGCTTCCTTGTTTAATGCTGTGGCTTTTCTTTCCATAGCTGATTGTATCAATAAAAGAATATGACAGAGATATCTCTACCTTTCCTTGTTATTTTGTGGCATCTCAGTTCTTGCTCATGACTGATAGAAATTTAAGAAAAGCCAATTCTTCATCCTGTTCAAAAATTTTGTGTTTATTTGGAAAAATAAATCAGTAAAGCATTTTTCAGCAGTAATTCTTCTCTCTATTTTCTGATATTTACTGTCAATTAATTAAAAAAACTAGAGGTCTGTGGAACATATGAAGAAATTAAATGCTCTTATTTTGTCTATTTTGCCTACTTTCTTTTTCATTGTAAGCCTGTACTCCTAGCATATATTCTCCAAGAATTCTGTTAGAAGGTCTATAAGGAAGACTGCTAGCTGGACGTGCCTTAACTGCATTTAGGTCATAGATTGCAGGTATCCATTTAACACAGCTGTCCAGTGTTACTTCTACAAAACTTTTGGTCTGTTAAAAACTGTATGATAGAGAGATGCAGAGAATGACATGAATACTAAATACAGATCTAAGAACTCATGGTATTGCTTCTTTTCAATTAATGACTGCACCATACACCGTGTCTAATTCAAGTGAAGTGGTTGCAGAACTTTCGGAAAGCTTTAATGGAGTGCTTCAGATCTTGTTTATCAGATCCTGGTTAAAAAGCATATCATTTGAACATAAATGGTGGCATGTTATCATTTTCCACTGGAAGATTTACTGAGGTGCTCAGGAGAGCTGACAGAAATGGTGGGTGGCAAAGGAGACATGCTTAGCTGCCTAATGTGATGGTCTTGTCATACTGTGATGTATTGGTCTGAAAATTCTGCAGTGTCTCACACGTATGGTAGGAAGGAAGCTTTGACATGTCAAATTAGGAAAAAAAAATTAGCCTGTAATAACAGTGTTGCAGATGATTTGCAGGGAGTTTTTTTAATCACGGATATTTCATACTCTCCTTTATACCTAATTTGTCTTGCTTTCTAGGAATGTGTAATTAATATTGTAGTTATGCTAATTTGAAACAATGATGATTGCAGCTCACCGAAATTATGTGTTCTACTTAATTGAACTTGACCAACATTACTTAGAGATGACTCAATACTGCATATGGTACATTCTATCAATATAACCTTTTATTTTAAACAGCTTGAGATACTGATTATTTTATATTTCTGGTTCTGTATATCTGTGGTACTGAATTTTAGCATGATGTTAAATTTCGCATCATCCACGGTTCAAAGAGTGCATAAAGTAAACTTCCTTATCATTCTACTTTGGTAGGTACTGGTTTGTGACACAGAAAAATACTACCAAAAACCACGTGGACTGCTTGTTTCAAAGCTTTTTACGACTTTCAGCACATAAACTTTATCTCCAGTATCCACAAATACCATATCTCCTTGCATAGGGCTAACTCAGGGGGTGTAAAAGCGGTCCATGCGTGGATGCTGGCAGCCACTGCAGCAGGTGCATCCCTGGGCCAGGGCAGGTGTGTGGAAGGGCTGGCAGCCAGGGGGGTTCTCTTCTCACTGCAGGAGCAGGCACTGGGAGCTGGCACATGCCCAGGGGTCGGGAGGAGCATGGGCTGTGTGGGGCTGGCTGTGGTTCCCTCTGCTGCTGCCTTCCTGCACCTCTGTCCCTCCGCTTGTGCAGGCACAGAGGAGGCAGGGCAGCTCTGCTTTCTGGATAAAATGCTGTGCAGTTGTTCTGCAGGGACTTCTGCACCTCTCTGGCCTGAAGGAGGACTGAAACAAAGACAGATGATCTCTAAGCTGAATGCAGAATCATTTTATTGTACAGGCTATATACAATGTTAAACAATGTTTTAAAGTCTAGGCTTATTATTGGGGGAAAAATACTGTGTTTAGGCTGCATAAGAATATAATCTTGCATTTCAAAAAGCAAAATAATGACTTTGATCCTCCAGTAAATCTTTTTGTTACTGTGTATGAAATGATGTGACATTTTCCTATCATGTGATTTGAATAAAACTTTATCGAAGTGTCTCTACTAAAATTATGAAGTTGCATGCTGATGAAAGTATTTTAAAACATGTAAAATTATTTGAATTTCAACATGCTGCATGTACATTTTCATCATAAAATGTAAAAAAATTTGTTCTGCAAAAAAAATAATTCTATAATTCAACTCATTTTCATTTGGAGAAATCTTATTTTCTTCAATCTCTAGTCATTTAAAGAAGTATGTTTTTAAAGAGAATGTTTTACAAGATAAGCTAACAGTGTTGCATATTAAAAATGTGGAAGTGTTTTCCTCCTATTGCAACATATGATGTGTTTTTAGTGTGGGTGTGGAGATGGGAACCTTGGATTTTCAGATACCTTAATTTTTAGGCTAAGACTATAACATACTGCTCAAAAAAGTTTCCAAAGTCATAGCAATCTTTAAATACCAGTCTCTGGCATTCATGAGAGTTAACTTGAAATTTAAAAGTAATACAGAAATAATGCAAAATTGGCCCTCTTGTGATGAATTATTTATGTCTCTCATTTAGCTATGTCTTTACTCTTAAAGTTGACTTGAGAGACTTACCTCTAACTAGCACTATTTCCTAACATTAAAAACATAAACAGAAGTAAGGCAGTATTAGTCTTTCTTAAATTGAATGCAGGTTGACTTTGTTAAGATATGCTGCTCTGCAGTATTCAGTTTTGATTTTTTAAAATAACACAGTGTCCTAAAACTTTAGTATTGCTTTTTTGTTTGTTTGTTTGTTTGTTTTTTTCTGAGAGGAAATTGTGTAATTTTGATTTTGTTTCTGGCTTTTAATTTAGTAATTTACTTACATTTTCTACTGCTTTAAGCATAAAATACTTTTTGATTTCATGTGAGAGTTTCCTCTTAGGCCTCATCATCAACCACCAGTTAAGTAATTTAATTTTAAAAAGAAAAGCGATGAAGAGAAATGTTTATGTGAAAAAGGAAATGTGGAGACAAATAAAGTAATATAATGTAATAAACTGTGAAGCTAAAGGCATGTTCTTGTATGAGTTGATGTTCAGTTTATGTCTGAAATGAAAATTTTGAATAAAATATCTTGCTACTATGCATTCCCTGTTGAGGCATTCACAGAATCACAGGATCATTTAGGTTGTCAAAAGGGCATTTCACAATGTCCTTTACCTGCAAGCATATTTATATATTATCTCATTATTTGAGAAATCTCTTTCAAATTTATATATATCTCCTTTATAAAAGCTTCTACTTCAGTTATGACTGTCAGTTTGTATTGATCTGGTCGATACAGAAATCTCTTTAGGAAGAGTTTGTATTATTGAGGTGAAAAACCTGCTAATGGTGCAACAGTGAGTTTTTTCCAGCCTTTTTGCCCTATGCTAAGAAGAAGTCTTTCTATTTGCCTCCCCAGTATAATTTTTTTTTTACCCATGAGTGTGTGTAAGGTAATCACAGCTTGGCAGTGTTGTCTGATTGTTGATCATATCAGTTCACCTGTCTTACTCCTGCATCTGGGACCAGAGTGACTTCAAGAACCTGCTTAACTGATCACAAACTATTTTTGCCTTCCCCTTAATAAAGAAATAGAAACATGATAAAGCCTGATGAATGGTCATTTTGCACGAGTGTGGCCACTTTGGGGTAATTTTAGAGCCAGACATTCTGCTCTAGCTTACTCTCCTTCTGCCACCAGCAGGACTTGGCAAGCAACAGCAGGCTCCAGGAGAGGACTTGCTCTGCATCCCTCTTAGCTCCTCGTGCTTGGAGGCAGTTGCTGCATTCAGGAGAGTGAAGTGAGACTGTTCAATTGCATTGTTGGGGCTCCATCTTGTCAATGAGACTGTTGGTGTCACCTGTTCAGATTCCCTCCCTTTGTTGGAAGACTGTACTCCAGTGGGTTCAGAGGCACAGGCAGCTGACAGAACATTCTTACTAGTCTATGTGGATGTCAGAGAATCTTCTGGGCAATATGCATTGTCCATTCCTATGATGATGAATTTGTCTGGGCTCCAGATATCTGTCAGTACCCTCCAATTAGGTATTTCCTCTTTCTTCAGTTCTTGGACAATGAAGATTTCATCCCAGGTAACTTATGGCTGGTTGCAGGACACCCCAGTAGAGTGCACTATACAGATGTTTCTTGCCTGAAGCAAGGGTGTTTTGGCACTTTATTCCTGCTGAAATTCAGTATGGATTTGGACAGCATTTGTATGGGTATTCAGTATGTGGTCTGTAACTTTTTAGAATTGTAGGTGCATAGTGTCATTTACTTTGATGTCTGACCTCTCATTATTTTTTTTTTTTTTCTTCTCAGATGGTAACTCTGTTCATTTCAGGGTTCTCCCATCTGTCCTGTCTGTCACTCTTGAAGTTTTCATCGTGGTGGTGGTAGTCATTGCTGTTAACTTGTGTCCCCTTGTGTGCCTTTTTTCATTTACTTTTACAATTGTTTCCTTGATAAGGGGTGCCACAAAGGTGCAAAACCTGAGTCTTTCCAAATGTCTCAGTCTCTTTCCAAGCATCTGGGTCCCAAGGTGAACACTTGAAACAAAAATTATATTACTGCAAATCCTTGGGCTCACTGGAGAAACTATTAACTCTCAATTTGTGAGAGCTCTTTTGTCTGTGAACAGATTCTACTCTGTGCTTTCTTTTTCTGACAATACACTTCCCAGGTAACCTTTGTGATGTCTTGTGCCACACATCACCTATCACTAAGTGTCTCCCCTCTATAAGCTCTCCCACTCTGTATCCTTTCAGCTGTCTGGCTATTGTTTCTCATATTATAGAAAACTTTTGCTGTGGTGGCAGTGTGAGGCCACAGGACAATACTCCACCAGTTCCTTGTCCAGTCAGACAGTGATGCCTCACTGATAAATCTTTCTGACTTTTGCCACTTTCCCAAAATACTCCACTGTCACTCTGTGGGTGCTGGAGACTTCTAAGAGCTTTGTGAGTGTTTTTGTGAGTACAAGTGAGAACATTACTTTTTACTTCAGTTAAACCAGTCCCTGTAAATTCCAGAGAGGAATATTTGACATTTAATGTGCTTGTTTGTTACCATTTCCAGTGTCCTCTCCTTCAACTATGTAAAAGCCCATGTCTGCTCATGCTCTCCAAAGGAGTAAGCCTCCATTTTCTGCCCTTTTCCAGGTTCATCAAAAGCTTGTTAAGATGTTTTTCTAGTTTGACTGGTTTGACTTAAACCTTGCAATGCACTGCTACATGGGACTGTCTTGTAACCTCCTAACTGCCCACGTGTGGCTCCACCTTTCCATGAAGGTGCAAGAAGTCTGGCATAAGGGAAGGTCTGTATTTTCCATACACATTTTTAAACTCTGAGTAGCTGCAGAGGGAAACTTCTACAGTTATACACACATTTTATCTTAATCTCTGTTTTTCCTCCTTTACCTCACACCTACAAGTTTCCTCCATCAGACAGTTGATGTCAGGGCAGCACAAGCAAGTACCATGGTTTTGTATTCACAGATTCATCACTTGAGCCTGTGTCTTGGCCCTTTTGATGTGTTAGCATGGGCAGAGGCTCTACACTGCTGCTGAAAGGATTGAAAGTTTCTCCATGTTTGCTGGTCTCTTAGTCCATAGAGATTGATCAAGATTTACAATGAGTGGCCAAAGCAGGATCTTTTAACTTGATAAACCTCGAGTCCAGCGTGCAGTTTTGGGAGCCACAATATAAAATAGATACAAAGCCATTAGAGGGCATCCAAAGGAGAACCAGGGAGATTGTGAAGGGCCTAGAGGGGAAAGCCTTGTGAAGAGCAGAGGAGGTCACTTGGTTTGTGCAGCCTGGAGGACACTCATCTCAGTCTACAACTTACAAGAGGAAGAGGAGAGACAGACACTGATCTCTGTGGTGCCCAGTTACAGGACCAGAGGGAATAGCCTGAAGCCGTGTCTGGAAGGTTTAGGTTGGATGTCAGGAAAAGATTTTTCATCCAGAGAGTGGTTGAGTACTGGAACAGGCTCCCCAGGGAAGTGGTCACAGCCTGACAGGGTTCAAGAAGCATTTGGACAATGCTCTCAGGCACAGGGTGTGATTCTGCATTGCAGTTTACCTGGAGACCTCTGATCATCCACTAGGGAATTTATAGCAGAAGCTTAATGGCTTGGAGACATCCACAGTGTGAGTGTATATGTGGACTGTCATTCAACTGAAACGTGTATGGTTTATATATTTTATTTGTACTACAATAATTATATTCTGCATCTGTTTTTTCCTGACTTTCCCTTGTACTTCTGGGGTTCTTGAAGTTCTGTATTTCTGTGTGATTCAGAGTGACCTGTGACCTGGAAAGGCCTTCTTGGCATTCTATTCACTCCATGGAAGAAGATTCTACTGGCCTGACAAAGGAGAAAATTTCTCTACTCTCAAGTAATAAAGCATTTCTCAGAGTGTGAAAATACCTGTGGAGTGCACATCATGAAAAATTCCAGTGGCTAATGGATAACCTTTAGCATGCTCAAATTATTTTAAAAAATTCTAAAGGCTAGAAGCAGCATAAGCTTTACTTGTAGAGCACGGCACTGCAGCTCAGGAAAGTGCAGGGTGCAGTATGTACCAGCACAATTTCAGCCCTGGGTGTCCTTTGATAATTAACAGAGTGCTGTCATTTCTTGTGGAATCTCTCTGTGTGTCAGCATCAGCACCAAAGAGAAGAAAGAAAATGTACCTAGCCCCTGATGAATACTGCTCTCCCCTGTGAAAACAGGATGGCAGCAGTAGAGAGAGTGTGGCAGAATCTCAGTCCTCCACTTATCTCTCTCCCCTTTCTATATAGTACTGTGCATTTGCATTGAGCCCAAAGAAAATGACTAATGGTCTTCTTCCTTGGTTACTGAAAATAACAACGACCAGCTATTTCAGCCAATTAACAGAATCCTAATATCTAACAGTAATGGAGAAGGCAGACTTCTGGAGTCCTCCAACAGGAAACAAAGATTCTATCTCTTAATACATAATTAGTAACAGCTATCTCTGGACCTCATGATTTCTTATTCTCAAATCACTTTGTCCTCTGCTGCCTTCTGTTCAGCTCCTGAGTTTGATCTGCTCTTGGGAAATGATATTTGCTGCCTCTTGTGGGTTCTTTTTCGCTGCTACTCAATTTTTAGCTGTATTGTTTCTTGTGCCAATGTAGGACCATTGCTAGATTTGCTCTGAATGTCCTCAAGGGACAAAACACCCACAGTCTTAGATGTCCTTTAATCTTCATGAGGGTTTGGTCCTTAAGGTGAGGTACAGCCTCGGAACTGATGTTATAATGGCAAATTGGTCATGTGACAGTCATCTTCTGTTTGAAATTTAATGCTGGTTTGGTTTTTTTTTTATGTGTGTGTATTATACATTTTCTTTGCTCAGTTGTAGACTATAAGCAGTTTTATATGAGAGACTGACATGAGATAAATAAAAAATGAAACATTCTTGTTGAACATTAAAATATGGGAACTTTAAATAGGCAGACATAGACATGGTTGTTCCACTTAGTAATCTGATTACATAGCATATAGTGAAAATATTATGTGTTTAATGGAGTATGTAGTTACTCTGTTTCATTAAACATTTTGTATGTTTTTCTATTCAGTGGAGAAGGTCTGAGCCTAGATTTTTAAAATGCCTATTAAAATGTCTTAAGCAAAACTAGTTAACGAATCACAGTAACCTAAGTGTAACTTGCTAGATACTGTAAAATCATTGGTGGCTACAAGAATTATTTTAGGTAATATGAAACCTGCATTACAAAGGCAAGGAATCTATTAACAGATCCTTTGGTAGCTGTGTATGATATTTTCAGGTGTAGCTGTCCCTGTCTTAGTAATTTTTTCCCTGTAAGAGGCTGTTACTGTCCTGTTGTCCCAAATCATTCCTGGTATTGCCTCCATACACTACTTTCTCTGAGTAGTTATGGTAAGTGTGTCCATTTCACTCCCATCAAGCTAGCCCTCAGTATTGGATATGATTCATAATAAAATAGGTTTGTTTGGAGGGACTTAACACCATGCAGTAGAAACATAATGTGGTGAAAAAAAAGAAAACAGAATTCTAGTTTAAACTGAGCAGCTGAATACTTCTTCAGCTTTTTCATCCCTCATACTTAAATTTTGAAGTGGTGTTTTAGGTGGGAATTCCATGTTCATAGCAGGTTGTTTTGTAGATGGTGCCTTCCAATCCAGGGCACTGGGGCTTCATGAATGTGAGAAGCTCTGGGGAATGCCATCAAAGGTGATGCTTTCTTTTATCCTGTGCCTGCATTGGTGCTGACAGTGAAATGGACACCTACAGAGAAGGGAGGTGCTGAGAAGGATGAGACAGGACTCTTCCTCTGACAAGAAGTGCTTACCTTTTCCACCTTCCTCCTGTGCAAAGGTCTTTAACATTCATTCATTCATTCATAAGGAATTTCTAGTTACAATACTCTCAAGACTGACAAATTTGTATAACATTGCTAAAACTCAGTATAGAATGCAAGTCATACCCTGTTAAGATTCTTAACTCTCCAGCCATGGTTTTTGGTTTGATGCCAGCTCTGTAGTCCTCCTATACTGTAAACTTAGATCTTGGATGCATTAGCATTGAGAGTGGCTCTTCCAGCTTGGTGTGGACTTGCACAACCCTTGCCTTATTTCCAGCTCTTGCTTGATGTCCCTCCTTATGCCTTGTAACAAAGTTAGGTTCTCTTTTCTATGAAAAATCGCCACTGTCATCTCTGTCTCGGTCCCAGTTATTTAAGGAATGTTACAAGTGTCACCTTTCAGAATCAGAACAGGACAGTAAAATTAATTCAGTCATTTCAAACAGTATTATCACACACTTTTAGGAACTCATGTAAAATTCAGAGCATCAGAATGTACAAAGTGTTCATTATTTCTGATATTTTTAAAAACCTTGTTCGTAGGTTGAAGACTTTGGATATATATCTTTGAACCTTATTCCATCTCTGATATGAAATACACATACTTCTTGTAAGGCATGAAGATCTGTTAGAGTTACATGGACAGCATGAAAGCTGGTATAAAAATATTTGTATTAACATTTTGTGAACTGGCAATACCTCAGTGAATCTCAGTAGCACAAATATTGTTGGTCTAGTCTGAAAAGTTATAAGTTAGTAAAAAATCATTCTTACAAGATAAGTGGCATATTTTCAGGCCTTGTTGGCTTATAATAAAATCCCTTGTATCCATGTAAAGCTTCTTGATGCACCTGTGAAATATTTTACGGTGGAAGCTCTGAGTGCTGAGAACTGTGGACAGCAAAAAGGAGAAATTTTAAGATTCTGAGAGAGTATTTCCTTGACATTAAATATCATAACTTAGTTTTTCCTTAGTTTGTGCTCTTGTCTCCTGCAGCTATCTATAAACTCCAGTGCCTTAATGCCGTCTCAGTTTTCTATTTTTGTTGTAAATCTCTTTGTTCAGTAGGAACCTGTTGTGTTCCCTCTTTCTGTTAAACATAATAATAAAGAATATGAACAGAAGGAATGAAAGTGGGAGAGCTGTGACTTGTACCATGTGAAAGCTGCCCTCCTTTCTGAAGGAGATACAAAAGGTGGGGCAACATTTGAAGGACTGGAACTAGGAAAGAAGTTGGAAGAATCACCAGAGAGAGGATCTCAGAGATACTTCTGTCAATTTAAAATAATGAAATGAAAAATTGCAGAAGAGGAACCAGAGACTGAGATAAATTTTCAGTAAATCCTGTCTCATCTCAGTGGAATCTCTGTGCATCAACTCCATTATGCCTTAGGTTTCTCTAAATCTTTTCAACATCCTAAGTTTTTAAATATACTACAATTTTTGTATTTTTCTTTGTGTTGTTGATTTCCTGCTGATTCATGCTGCTCTGAAACAGTCCATCCAGGAAACATGGAAGGGTTCAGGCTGGGAAGGATGGAGGTTGTGAAGGACTGGGCTTGGAGGTAAACTTCAGCTGCAATGGGATTGCACCTGGAGTCACCCTCAGGGCTGGTGTACTGAGTGTGCTGTGGAGCCATCTTCAGTTCAGGATTTCAGAGGGGAAACAAGCAAGATGGTCACATTATAAGGGAGATCTTTTGGTGTTGTGGTAAAATGAAAGAATAAACTTGGGCTCTTTCCTTTGGACAAAATTTCTCTCAAGTTGTCATGTAAGGCATTGCGTGAACTGCTAATGTCATCATACTGAAGTTTAAATTTCCATAATGCCTTAATTTACATTAAAATGTACTTATGCTAAGAGCAGTATTTTATACTTTTCTATATATTGTATCCACATCTTCCAAGTGCTACAGATACTGCCTTTATCAGTGAACTCACTCAGCTACCAAGGGGAGAATACAGATGCTTCTTTAGAAGAGATATGGATATTTGCTGTGTGTAAAAAACTGGCCTGTGTTTTGCTGTGAGTAGGGAGAATCAAAATGGACTGAGTTATGAGTTGGTTTTACAACCAAGAAACATACATCAGCAGCTGGATATGTGTCTGGATCTGGACCTGCAGCATCCTGCAGATTCTTTGCAATATACAGTTTGTAGTGTCCATTGGAGGATCTTGTCTTGCACTTGGCAGCAGAGGCTTAACTTGGTAATAAATGATTCTCAAAAGCCACTTTTCTCTAAAGAAAAGTTGTTGCATTTAAGGATTGAGTTGGAAAGTCTGGGTAAAAAGTACTGTGTTCTTAAAACTTTCTAAAACTTAGTTTCAAGCTTTGAAAGCTTGAACAACTGTTTTTCAAATTGTTGACAAAATGCTTAATCATTATTAATTTGGAGCTGTAGAGTAGCCTGGAAACCTCTGCATGCCACCAGTGAAACCAGGTTCTACTGCTTTCATAAGTTTTTTGTCCCCATCTGTTCTCCTCTGATGTCTTTGGCCTCCATGACTAAAGGATGACCTTTATTTAATGTCTACCTATGAATTTTGCTTTCGGTTTATCAACAGGACCAAATGATGCTTATTCAAACAGTTCTCCAAACACCTGCAAAAATGCCATCTCTGCTTAAGCTCTTTGTCTTTTACTTTCAGGAAGTGCAAGACCTTTCTTCCAAAAAGTCATTTAAATTATTTAAGAGTTTGTGTTGAGTGTTTTGGCTTGCAGTAGCCTTTGCTCACACTACTGACAAAGTAGTTTTATGTCTCCACTTGCATTTTTTGCAATTTGCTTTAATACAGACTGAAAGTGAACATAAGTGCACAATACATACAACTGTGAGTAAGTCTACTCAGCAAATCCAGGAACAGTCGTATGGAACACATGATGGGCCAGTACAATGCTCTTTTTTTCCTTTATATTGTTCTTTGTTTCCTCCCCACCTCTTTTAAGTACAAACAAATAAATAACTTAGCCAGCTCAGATTTTCATTGTGTTAACTGGAAGGAAGTGGCATACAAATTTAGATACTCTTTACTGTGAGACAGATTGAGTAGCAACTTGACTGTAACCCTCAAATTGTTTCAGCTCAGGATTATTGTGAGGGTGGGAAGAAGTGTGAATCTGGGCTTGTCTGGCCAGGATTTCAGTAGGTGTTGGAGCTGCTGGGTAGCCAGTGGCATGTACAGTGGACCCAAGTGTTTTCTGAGAAGCAAGTCTGAGCTAGGGTTTTTGGAAGACAAAAAAATTCCTGTGCTTGAGAAAGTAAAGCAGTAACGTATGAATGAACTAGAAGTTGGTTCATTGTGAGTACTGAACTGGAGACAGTCAGTTTTGGAGTGGAGTTCTAGTTTCACAGACAGCTGATCTCTTTCTTACAATATGCTGTTCCCAGTATTAAAAAGAAAGGGTTTTGCCTGGTCCCTTGTCTTCAGCCTGCCATCCCCTTCCCTCACCCCTGTGGGCTCATGTGTGTGGGCTGGTGACCTCTCTTGGGCTTCATCTGGAGCTCAGCAGACCCTTCTCTGTGTCAAGTTAACTCAGCAACACAGTGAAAAACTAATTTAGCAGAAGCCTGTGTAGGCTTTCTTCCTTTTCTGTGAATTGGAGGGGTCTGAGATTGCTGTAGACTTTATAATATAAGCAGTGGGAGCCTGTGGCTCATGTGGAAAGGCAGAGACAGAAGAGGTGGGAAGCATTCCCTTTGTGGTTGTAGTGAGCTGTTAAACCACTAGCCCCACCTTAAACAATCCTGTGACCACTGATTCACCCTGAAGAATCGCCTGCATCACTGTGAGCAGTGTCTCTGACAATGGTGTTCTTGCAGAGTGGGGGTTGCCCAATTGGTAAATCTCTGAATTGAAAAACCTACTAAGAATCAAGTTTGAGATGCAAGAAACCAGAGATTTTGCCTGCTTGCTCAAAGTCAGCATGGTACTCATGTAGATGCAGGCAGGAATGCATTTGAAGAAAGGAGCTCCTGTGTAATTTTACTTGGGTAACTGAATTTCATATTTATTAGATGTCTTTATCCTTAAAGAATATAGCATGCATATGTTTTTGGGGTTTGGGGTTATTTAATTTTTGTTTTTTTGAGTTTTTTTTTTTTTTTTTTTTTTTTTTTTGAGGGCTAACCACTTCATTGGTTTGTTTCAAACCACACTTTGGCTGGCATGAATATCATGCAAATCATCAGTGTTTTTGACTCAGCATTTCCCCAGTTTCCTAGTGATGTACCACATAATCATGCAATATCTACCTCATTACAAGCAGTGTAATTGCATGCTGTTCCTCTCTGTATGCTAAAGCTGCATGCTTGTGCTGAGTTGATGATGTTTTTGCAGAAGTCTGTATATGATGCACATCACCATGTGTCTAAGCAGCTGTATTGGTGAGGTTGCCAAATAGTCAAAGTATTGGCTAAGTGTCTCAAATATTTCTTTAAATGTTGTTCATAGACTATCAAAAGAAAACTTTGTACTCTGTACATTAAGAAAGGATTTATTTCTATCTCTTATAAACAAGTCATACACATGCTCTTATTTTGTCTTTAAATGCCAAGGTATTGTTCTAAAAAGGAGCAGCAGGGGTTTTGGTGGGTTTTTTTGAAAATGAATTAGGTTGTTCAAAGTGTTTACTTCTGACTCTTTTTGTAGTCGCTTTACATTTTTGTTACAAAATACCAAATTGAGTAGATTCTGCAATCAGCACAATACAGCAGTTTTGATGGGACAAAATCAAATAGCTTCAAAGCTCAGTTTTTCTTTTCACAGCTGTGATAGCATTGAATTGTTATATTGTTACTTGAGAGTGAAGTTCTAGTGAATAATGTTGTGTTACAAAAAAAGATAAAATAGTAAACAGTTCACAATTCAAGAAGATGTTGATTAAAATTGTTTTATTACTTTAAAATCAAATCTCCAAATTTTACAGCATTGATAACAGCCTATGTTTATAAATAAAGCTTCACAGAAGAGCAGAAGTTTGGATCTGCTCAGTGTGCCAAGAATGGAGAATTTTGAAACATGAAGAAAACCTCTGTTGTGAGGCATTATAAAGTATATTGGGGTACAGTGTAATGTTCCAATGAGCTAAAAATCTACTTGGAAAACTGTTGTTTTGTCTCAGTGTTGAAATATTGTTTATTTTCCAAGGGGAAAGCAGCACATCCTTGCTGTGAAGTGTCTTTCTCATAGGTGCCACTCTGTTGTAAATTTAACTGACCCTAGGAGTATTGGTCTTTTAAAGCACATAAGAATAGGATTTATGGTTCTGAGTTAATAAAATATGCTGATGCCACTGTAAGCCCTATTTAGATAGACAGCAGTAATCTCTGTTGAGCAGTATGAAACCGTCTGTCTCTAAGTACTGAAAGCTAATAGTTCACAGCAAGGTTGTACCACATCCAGAGATGAGAAAAATGTGACTGAAGTCAGAAGAGTTTTAGCTGCATGATTTTATTTTCTTTTGTAATTGTATTCTTTCTCATGTGCTAATATTGTACATCATGTCAAGTAAACAAGATACCCAAAGAGCACAGGGGGAAATGTGCTATTTAAAGTTCATACTCTACCTTATTTTTGTTGGCTTTAGCACAGGGAACAAGACTCTTCTGAATTCACAAGGTGAATCTGAAGTATGTAAAATTGGTGTTAAAGATGGGGTATGTTGTGTGTTCATAAAGAAAACACATTCAGTTCAACAATGAGATATGTTAAGAAGGCTAAGTTAATATGTTGCCACATTGTATGTTTTGTACAGTATAAAAAGGCTGTTTCCAAGTTTTTATCTTTCATGAAAGGAATTGATAGAATTATGTTTGAAAAGATAACTTTGAATTTGTAATTTTTCTATTGTGTTTGAAATATTTGACATTTAAATACGTGGTTGTATTTACATATATTGCATTTTCATTACAGCTAATCCTCTTGAAAGTTGGTTGGCAGAGGCCTTAAGCAATTCTCTAAAATTGGGACAGATACAGAATTCTGCAACCTTGGAATTTAATTGCAAATAAAGAACATTTTGTAATTGGTTTTTTTTCACTTTTAAGATTCTGTTTTTAAATTTTAAAATAATTGATGCATGTAAACAAAGGAAATAGACTTATTGGAGAGATTATATCTGAAAATTTACTAGTCATCTTATTTTATTATAAAATACTAATAATCAATATTTTATGTGCTGCAAACATAAAGATTACCTCTCTGAGCAACTTAATACATTAAGAAAATTAGTGTCTGGTAAACAAACCATTCTGCATATATCATAAAGGTAACAGTTTTCAATATTAAGATTGCTTTATAATTTGAAGGGAGAGTAGAATAAGAAATAACTTCTTTGACAAGTGTTATGTTTGTTATAGTCCACAAGTATGTGATGTCCATATGTGCTGATTTTGAGTTTTGGTTTTGAGGCTTTTAAAATAAATATCCTCAGCATTTTTCCCCCTCATATCTTAGCTTTTCGTTTATTCAAATGTCAAAAGATATAGCTAAATGTAGCAAAACGTTTGCTTTTGTATCCAAATTAACTTAGCAAATACCCTTAAATTCACAGAATTCAATAATAGATACTTAAAGTCTGAAATACAAGGGAAAAAATAAATCTGTCTTCCTCTGTGGAGAGATCCATTGTAAGATTTGATGTATGATCTGGACTACATGAGTCTTTTTCTATTAATTAAAGGTGGATGTTTTTCAAACTCAAGTTCCATTCAGTTTAGAAAATATTCAGCAATTCCTCTTCTCTTCCAAATAACTTATGCTCCCTCTTGTGATTCATCCTAGGAGTGCTGGGTTCATCCATTCAAACATCAGGTGCTTCACTGATGCTCCTGAGCTGGAGGAGCTCCTCTCCCTGGCTTCCCATACAGAGGAAAACCACAGGCTCTGCTAGGAGCACTGCATTACGTAGAGATTATATCCTGTGTAGGTGTTTAAAGACAGATAGGATTAATCTGATTTTAGTATTACATGAAAGCAAGTGAAAATGGTTCAAACCTAAATTATTTGAACAGGCATTTCCAATTTAATTTTTGACTCTGGGTTTGCTCCTTGTTAATCCCTTTGGTCTTTGCTTTTGCATCTTCTTTTAATTGATATAGTTCTCCTGAGGTACTTGTTTTCCCTGAGTCTGAAAGGTTCTCCATGCTCACACAATAACTTTTTAATGCTTATATTCTTGCAAACCTTTCACACCTTTTTTTCTGGTGAGTTGCTGCTTGGTGGCAGCAATTCACAATTATGAAGTGCCCAATGGCTGCATTGAGCCAGCTCAGTGCTCCTTCCAAAGCTCATCTGTCTTCTGAAAAGAACAAAATACAGTGGGAGAATATGCTGTAAGTTTATTTGTCAGGTTTTTCTGTACATGTTTTTCATGTGTTGGCAGTTTGTTTTGGCCGTGTTGGGCTCCCAAGTCTCACTCTTCATGGTCTTTGTGGAGGGTGGGAGAATTCTCCCGAGTCATGGTGGTGTTTTAAAATTGTCCTTGATGAATGTGTGTGTTACTGTCAAAATCTGCAACAAAATATCTGGTTTCAAAATACGTAGTTTGTTTAATACTACCAAGATGAAATGCAGGAGGTCACAAAGTGATAGATGAGCCCTCAGCCTGCACAGCATCTGTGTTGGGGAGAGCTGTGCTGTGTTTTAGGGAGATGGCAGGAGTCCACCCTTGCCATCAAGGCTTATTTATACCTTTTACCAGTTTCTGTCTCTTGGACATCCCCTGGACAGTGCAGCTGAGGGCATCCCTCTGTGCCCACCTAGGATGCAGCACCAGATAACCAGCAGGCAATTAAACAGCTCAGCAAAAGGAGACACAGAGTAGGTGCTGTGAGCTGCTCATCTTCTCTTTTCATAAACTCATACACAGCATCCAGTGAATTGGGAAGTAGGATGAAGGTTATCACAATTTTGAGGCAAACACTTATATGGCTAATCTTTTTCTAAATGCTTATGTTTTTAATCTCAAGCCTCTTTATGTGGCTGAGCTGCACTTTTTTCCTAACTTTGTTTTATGGGGAAATATTTCATATCATATTGCTTAAGCTCTGGGCTGTCATGTAAATACCTTCTGTCAAGTATATAATACACATTTTAAAATTTGTCTAAATATTTAGGCTCTTGAGGGGATCACTATATCTCTCAACAGACAGTTACAACCTAGCAAGTAAATAAATTGAACTTTTTTTTCCAAGTCTTCATTGTTTTTGTAAGAAATTGTATCTGTTTAAAAGATATTTGAATCTTACAAAATTCTGGAAGATAATTTTATTATATGCTTGAGAAAAAGAAACAACCTCCTGTCTTTCAGCAGTGCCTGCAAATATATGTATGTGCATAAATATATATTTTTAAAAATGCTTGTATTTTTTCTAAAAACTAAAGGCCAAAGTATGAACGAAATGAATTTATATGTGCCACCAAGTTTTAAGTTATCTTTAGGAATACTGTGAAGCACACTTTTTATTTTTTTTAGATTTGCTTCCAGTATGTGCTTCATGGATTAATTTTTTCTTATTTTAGTAATTTTCCTGCCTATTTTACATTAGTAAGATGTCTGGTGTTCTGAGTCTTTAAAATGAAATAATTAAAAGTTTAGTGAAATTCAATGAAGCAACATTCAGTAATTTTTTCTCATTTCCAGATAATGAGTTGTATTTTTCCTTGTTTGTATGAGAAGAAAAATTATTAACATTAAAGAGAAGAATGTAGTTTTTAATCAATAAGAGTTACAATAACTGTGATTGATATAAAACATAAGATTGCCATAATGCTAAAAACATCAGCAACTGTTCATTGATAAAAAAGATCTTACAGTTTTAACTGAAGGAAGTACATTTTGGATGTTAGTCTATATAAGTCATAATACATTGTATTTGCCTTTCTTTTTGCTTTTTACAATAATAAAATGTATCCAGAGAAAGTAAATCTGTGATTTTAACATCTTTTGACAAGCACATTAGACTGTAGAAAGAGCATCCAAGTTGGGGCTTGGGGCATATGGCGCTGCCTTCTGCTAGCATAGCTCCAGAACAAGTCACTGTGCTCACCAAGGGGTCATATTCAGACTCTCAGGTTCCCTCCTCTGGTCTGGGGGAAAAAAACCCCACATCTCCCCTTCACAGGGAAAAATCAGAACACAAACTGCAAACCTCACTACCCTGGGATACCTTCACTGTGCAGAGAACACAGATGCTCTGAGATATTTTCCTATCAATCAGTTTTTTTGTCAGGGCATTCAAGAAATGCCTATGTAGATATTTATAGAGTTTTAAATTCTGAAAAGACATATAATGCTACTTTGAAAGAATATATGCTTATATCATGATATGAAATCATAGAAGCATTTCAAACATATGTACATCCAAAGTATTATTTGAGTAGGTGCTTTGTAAATTAGGTAGCAACTGCTAAGCACTTACTTTTCACATCTTCCTAGATTGTCTTGTTTTATTTAGATTCAAAGACTGGTATTTATAATGGATAATCCAAGTGTTGTGTGTCTTGGGAATTCAGCATATGGATGAGGATATGGAAGGCATTAGTTATATGAGATTTGTTGACCAGCTTTTAATTCAGGTTGTCGTTTTTAACACACGGCGGTGCAGATGGTGAAGTTCTGACTGTCCATCAGAGCCTAAATACCTCAGGGGCAGCTGTTGCTGATAAATCATTTTACGTGCTTTAGGTCAAGAGTCGTCAAACCTGTTACAGCACCTGCTTCTACATATGCAAATCTGTTGTTTTGTCATTTCATTAAACAAGGAATAGTGGTGGTCTCTCTTGGCCATAAGTAAGCCTGGAACATATCCCACGCGGAATGAAATACAGCAAGAAGGCAACTCTGGTTTCTGCAGTACAGCCATGGGATGCTGCTTCTCTTTGGGGGCTTTGTTTCTGGAAGACTGCCTCCAATTTGGAAGGAGGGTAGAAAGACAAGTACATGTTTGGAGGCAAGAAGTAAAGGGAAGGTGTTTGCTGTCATTGACTGTAGGGTAGTTGTGAAGTTTGACATGCCCAGAAGCCAGCGGTGCCATGTGGGGCTCCCCTGCACTGCATACCTCTGTTTTCATCATCTGGTGAGCCTGCAGCATGATTTCCAGGCACTGGAGCATACAACACGTCTACTTCGGTTTGGAGCTGATTGATCCACAGCACAGAACACGCTTGTGGGATCTTCCCTTGCTATAGAAGGACATAAATGATTGAAATGTTTTCATAAGAAAGAAAAGTATCGTTTGTTTATGTACTTCAATGCCCAGCAAAAAAATTCCTGTCAAATGGCAGCACGCTGCAAGAACTGGGGGTTTACTGAGCAAGGTTATGCCTGAACTTTGGAAACTCTAAGATGTTTATATTTGTTTAATCTATCAGGTATGTAAAGAGAGTTTAAATCATGAGGAGGAAACTTCTTTGTTTATTGTACTTCACAAGTAGGGCTGTGGCATGTAATAGAAATGGCACTTAAGAATTTTTTTTTTAAGCAAACTGACAGAAGATTTTATCCTGCACTGCCATAGATTGCTGTGGGGGAGAAAGAGAAATAGTAAAATTGATGAAGAAATGTTGCATGCTGTCATTTCAGATTATGTTATTTTGCCATGAATTTGCTGCTAATTTTTTTCAAGGTACTTTAAAATTCCACTGTTGCAGAAAGCACCACAGTAGCGCTGTCGTATGTTAATTATTTCATTCCGTGGCTAGTTTGTCAACAGTATTTTAATCAAGCCACCAGAAAAAAAAAATTTTTTTTGAACATTTTGTGGAGAAAAAAGAATGCCCCCCTGATGTTTCAACCTTGTCAGCTGAGTTTTCCCATTCTGACACTAGGCATTATTTTTGCAAAGGTTGGAATTTTAACTCTTCAGTGAACCAGATATCATTTTTATTGGGATATTAATTCTGGTAGGTACTAATCTCATCAAGATTTGCAGACATTTTCCTTCATAGGCCATTCTGATTTGTAGCTTTTTCTTTTCACAGCAGTATTAAATACCAAACCTCTCTGATATGGAAGTTCATTAGAGATATGTCTTTGATGGCAGCCCTTTCAGGGCTTCAGTTTCAAATACCTTGATGTAAAGCTTAAGAAGCCATTGTGTTGTAAGCCCTCCTTGATGTGTCTTATTTAGATCTGCATAGTAAATCAAGGAAAGTAAATAACAAGGCAGCAGATGGAAGCATGGAGATAAGGCCAGTGAACAATTGTATTTGTATTTTGTTATGATGTTGACAGGAGCTAAAATTCACTAATCTAGTTCAACTGATCTGCATTTCAAAGAAATCTCATTTAGCAGCAACTTGAAGGTTTGGAGGATAAAGTTCTTTTATTGCAGCTTTTATTGCATTCTTTGCTAATTTATCTGGTCAAGATTTAGCCTTGCTTACTTAAAGCAGCAAGCGTGTTACAAGGAGTCTTAAATACTACGAAAGCATTAATGTCTAGACTATGAACTGAAGGTAATTACACATCCAGCAGTGAATAGGCTATGTTTAGGAAATACTGTTGTCCAAATGGAATTGGAAGAGAAATGCAGATAAAGTATTTCCCCCCATTTTCTCCTTTTTTTTTTTGTTTTTAATTATTAGTTTTTAATTGTGTAGAAAATTAATGTAAGAAAACAAAATTATTAAATATGAATCCCAGAATTTATTGAACTGTGAGTTCCATCATACCATATTTTGCTCCCCTGTCTACAAACCGATAGCTCATATTAAGATTTAATTTAATGATTGCCTTCCTGCATCTATTAAAAAAAGCTATTTAAAAGTGAAAAAATTGTAGAATGATGGACCAAAATTATTTTATACATGCTCTAAATGATGTAGATGATGTATATGTTAGGTACTTCATATTAGAGACAGTGCAGCCATATCATTTGGAAAAAAATGTTATAAATACATTGTAAGAATCAATATCTTTAAAATGAAAAGGGATATAAAGTAGAATTTAGGATTTTCTTTTGGAGATTTTGAAAAGTTGTTCAATCTTAAGGCCAAGAAATAGACTTTTATTTAGTTTTCAGTTTATGATATGAATGCTAACGATGGAGTGTTTAGGGTATTGAACATAAGCTTGTCCATACCTATGTACAGATGTAATGATAATAAACCAAAGCATGCCAGGCTGGTGTACATCCACCCTAATAATGGGCCCCAGTTCTCTAAGACATGTAAATTAAACCCAGCAGCTGCTGAGTGTTAATGCTATAGTCCTTGCTGCCCTTCTGCAGCCTGTCCTTGTCACAGAGCCTACACCTGTGCCCCGAGGACTGCACTTCCATCTCATTTGCAGTGTGGGTCTTTGCACTTCTTTTTAGTGTGTCTTTGTAGGCTTGGGAGGAGTGGAGGGGGAGGCAGCTGGTGCTGGGGATCTTGCCAGGCTGCAGTGATATCTGATAGCTTTTGACTGTGGACTCCATCAGCTAATCAGATCATGGTGGGGTAAATGCTTCTTTAGTTGTAGGACTGGCTTAAGCATTCTCTGGTTCCTTCTCATCATTGCTATACCTCTAAACATGTTCATGCAGTGCTTTGTGGGTCTGGTGGACTTTTGTTTAGCCCATTTACTTTTGATCTAGATTAATTTCTCAGTGTGGCTGATCATATTGCTTCTTGCATGCTTTCCTTGGCTCAGCTCAGTGGCCAGTGCAGGGAAGGATGAGGTGGCACTGGTGCTGCCTCTGCCACTGGAGCAAATGTTCATCATTCTACACTCCAAGGCACCCAGGCTGGGCTTCCACAGGGGAGCAAGCCATGCCACATCACAATTGTGGGCTCTCACCTTATCTGTGTTACATCTCCTCACTGCTGTCTCACTCTAGCAAGGATGGTCAAAAGTTGTTCACGTGTTTTGCAGGACTGCTTTAAAGTTAGCACAAGAGAGGAGGGTCTGCAGGTGAAGATAAAGAAGGTTAAGGAAGTTAGGGCTGCTTTGGCTCCAGATTAGAGTGGTTTAAGTCGTTGTGCTGGTGCATACTCCGGAAATTTTACCTTTACCTCAAAACCACTCCACTCTGTATAGGTGAAATGAAGTAGACAGTACAAATAGCACTTGTTCAAAAAAGTGATTTGCATTGCTTTGTGAGAGAAATAGCTACAATTCAATTAAATAATGACAATAAAATAAATCTAACTCTCTTAAAAAACTCCAGTGTAAATGAGCATTTATTTACATCCCAATCTGCCAAAGTTCAGAAGTAAAATTTTGAATTTAAAGATATCCCCAGGATGCAGTTTTATTTACAGCACCCAGAAACAATAGGTCCATGAGATCAAGCATAGACAGACATGTTCACATTTTTAGTTAAACTCTACGTTTTCCTGCATAACAATGTAAATCACCCTCTCAAATAAACATATGCTCCTGTTGTCTGGCCTGCCACAGTCTCCAGAGTTTCATCACCCATAATCTGATTTTAAAACCTCATGCCCTTGTACCTTTGGCTTCAGCACTGCTGACTCTCAGTCCACCCTGCCTAAGCCCATTGCGTTCTGGCGTGGCCTGAGGTGACAAGGAGGGGTCCTGCTGTCACTCACTGCTGGCCTCTTGTCCTGTCCCTGCTGGCTCCATGCACGTGTTGTGTTCCTCACAGCAGCAGAGGGGGACAGTGTTTTCAGCAAAAGGGATAGTGGGGAGGGAAAATAAAGAGAAAAAGGAGAAATAGTGGGGAAAAAATCCAAATGGAATTTTACGGAATTTCTCACATCTCTCTCTCTGTAGAAAACTTTTACACCCCTGCCAGTAATTTAAAGTGCTGCAGCACCATAACAGTACTGGACATTAATGAATAATCTTCTCTCAAGGAATAGGGATCCAAACTAGTTAGCAATGAGGTGGATTAAAACCCAAACTTGAATTCCTGCTACCATCACATTAGTGTTGGTGTTGATTGCATAACCCTGATGGGCTGAATTGTATGTGATGCTCCTTGTCTGGAATCATACTGAACTGCTCAGCATTCATTTCTTCAGCTCCTGCTGCTTGTCCTGTGCTGAATGACAGGCTAATGTCAGAAAGAGAAGGGCAGATAGAGCTGGAAGGAATATGGGGGAAAGGAGGTGGCTCTTTTCCCACTGGTGATGACTGGAGTAAAATATTCCCAGACATATTTGCCACAAGAAGTTCTATATAAATTTGCCACTATCTATTGAACATTTCCAAGCTCGGATTTTAGTTTAACAGCAATTTGCCAAATATTATATGTGTTTGTCCCAAATCCAGCATTATATCTTGGTGGATTTCCTGGTAGAACTAGTCAGCCTGTGTCTTCTCTCATCCATCTCATATATATAATTTCCTTTGGGATGGTGGACAGGAATTATTTAGACATAGGTATTTAGTTTGTTTTCTTGCCATTCTATCCTTTTTCAATTCAGTTTAAGGTTGTATTTCTGCTCAATATATTTTAAATAAGTACTGACTAAATATGCAAGAGAAATGAGGAATATTCCCCTAAATCTTCATGGTAATCCAAATCCAGGCGATTTGAAGAATTTGGTATAAAACTGATGAGTGGAATAGATTTTAAAATATTCAGAATTTTAGCATGTTTTTCAGGTCCTGCAGGAGATCTCTATAAAAACATATGGAAGATTTTTTATTATCTTCATGGCACTAATCCATAGTAGAAAGATGTTTTTACCTGTAGATACATAATTTATCCTACTTTTTTTTTTTCATTTTTTTTTTTATTTTATTACTATTATGTAGGGGAAGGGCCAGCTCGAATTTTTCTGAAGCTTTTTTTTTTTTTTCTTATCATAGCATAATGAGGTTTCTTAAATTGCAGATAAATCAAAGAGCTTGATTTAGTTTAATAGCACAACATTTAGAGAAGTTTGCAGTATAACACCTTTATTGCTTTAATTATTTTCATCATGGTTGATCTCTTGTTTACTCATTGTCTTATTTCCATGTTAGGACAATGATACCACAGATCAGCTGTGAGGGACTTCAGTACATATATATTTTTATCTTTTGCCATTTTTTTAATGCATCTTTCTTAACAATATTTTTTTGCATTATTAGCGAAGCAGTAGTTATTTTTGTGAGTTTATGTTTTTTGAGGTAAGATTTCTGGATAAAGACTTTCAGATAAACATGGTTCTAAAGACACAGGTTTGTAAAACTACATTAGGCAGTCCATACAATTAGAAATGAGAGTAAATATTGTTCAATCTTAAACCAAATCAGAATCAAAAGTCCAATCCAGTCCTTGATTTTATACAATATGATATGAGACCACATTCTACTCTAGTTTTTTGTTGAGTTGCACCAAATAGGCTATATGTATTGAAAGTAAAATTAATAGGATGCTTATCTACAAAAATGGAATTTTGTATCATATTAATCCCAAAAGTATTAACTAATTTCCTTGTATAGTCCTCAAATGCTTTTTCTCTATTGCATTTTTCTTCAGCAAACTCTTAAGAATACGCGACAGTTGAGACATGAAGTATTTTATCAGCTCCTATTTCAGATGGCTTTGTCATGCAGCTGTATATTTCTGAATTGCCAAAAAAGTCCTGTAACTGTTATGTTAATAAGATCATGTTATGATGTATAGCTTTTACTTTGTGTCTTAGGTAATTTAAGGGAATGGTGTGAGTTTGCACACAAGTGTAGCTTTTAAAATCCCAAATTAATACATGTGTACTCTGAAATATATTTGTGTCTTTAAAATCACAGATTACTTGTATCACTGTGCTGTTTCAGAAATAAAAAAAACAAAACATAATCTAAGAAATTCTTCATGTAAAAACTTCTTAATGTATCTTTGATGTAAGTGGATTTCTACCAGGTATAATTGAATTAAGGAATATATGGAATAAATTTTAAAAGCAGGCATGAATGCTTATTTAACCTTCAAATGAAATTATATTACAAATGGTTGAAAAGAAAGCATTTTTGGTTTATACAATTTTTGGGTTTGCTGTTGATTTGCAAGTGATATAATTGCATATCAACTTTTCCCCTTTATGTACACTTGTTTGAGAGTCAAGTTGATATTCATGGGAAGATTTTGCAATGTAAACTTGTTGATGGCAACTTGAAGCCACATGTGGAAAGAGTGAAAATCAACACTTTTATTTGACAACCAGTAGGTAGCCACCTGTTCTCATGTGTTTTTTTCTCGGTGTTTATGTAGTGGTGATGATAATTCTGAATTGTTATTGCTGCTGTCAAATTGATTTCAATGGGTTTATCCTGCAATAGTATTTTACCTTCTGTTAACATATCTGGAACCCACATCTCTGAATTTTGCCATTTTTCAAAAAGCTTGTCTTTGCTCATATATCAGGACTAAAACATTTGGTTCTTGTTTGGTACAGCTTGCTCTAATTTATAGTTATTATCGAACTGATATGAAGGATATCAAGCAGACCTTGAATACCTTTTGGGCTTTCTGGTTATATTCCTACCCCTATTGCTCTAAACAGAAAAGCTGGGCAAATGTTGCTATAGGCCAGTGGTATTTGAGTCTTTGATCATTAGCATCCTGTATGGTGAATTTCCTTTCATCCTCAGTGAAGCCATTTAAGCTGCAGAAGCAGAGAGAACAGCAAACATTGTAGCAAGCTCTTATTTTTCAGAGGAGCAGCAAATGTACTTTGAGTCAATATTTCAAACTGACCAAAAAAGTGTCAATTATACAAAATTCCACACTGCAGGGTCTAAAAAGAGTGTTAATGAATAGGTATGTATGCAGATATACTGGAAGAATACTGGTTTTTGGGTGATATTTGGGGGTATTAATTCATGCATCTTGCAAAAGGGATTTTGGTTGCATACTGATGTCTGAACAGAGTTATTTCTGTCCTGCTGGTTTTTTGTGCTAGTACAGGCTGCTTCTTCATATAATGTGCTAATGCACAGCTCTACATATAGGGATAGAGATACAAAGAACTGTATCTAGTAAGACAGCAGAAAGGACTGGTTATATTCCTTTGGTACACCTGGTAGGTATGGACAGAATTAATTAACATAGTTTTTGCTCAAAAGTGTGACATGCCAGTCCATGACAGCAAAAAGTGTTTGTTCCTGATGACAGTCATTCACTTTCTGCTGGTTCAGAAGGCTTCCCTGAAGGAATTTTAATTGATCTGCACTTACCCAAAATAAATCAGAAACACTGCTGTATCCTAGAGATTAAAGCAAAAGAGAAGATATTGGAATAGAGTATATGATTTTTAAGGTTTACTTTGAGATGGAACTTGGGAAATGGAGATGCTGACCTGCATTTATATAAGTGTTGAACTGAGTGGGAACATATGGATGAAGTTAGACTCAAACCCATGAGACCAGTGAACAACTTGAGAAGCAGAACCTTGCTTTGTAGCCCTCTGCCCTGGGTGCTTTGGGACTGTGGACTGGGGAGAGGAAGGCTACTGCTGCTTTACAGTAAGACTTTGCTACCTCATTTGATTTGATTTTTTGTTCATGGGTGATGGTGTTTTGGAAAAATCAATCAAATTTATTAAGCATATAGTAAAGTACAGAGAATCATGGGATTTCTCTTTGGTGTTCAAAAGGATCCAACCTGTACTTCAAATGGAACTAAGACTAGACTCCCTGAGTACCTAATGTAGTAATTCTCATTACTGTGAGTGGTAAATAGATCTGTGTAAAATGGATATAAAATCTGTTGAATTAGCACTAACATAAGTGAATATACAAGGAGATAGGACTGGTCATCCTGGTCAGACCAATGGTTAGTTTAATCTGTCATCTATCTCCATTGGTGGCTGTCTTCTGAAGATTTCTCCATCTTCCTCTTGACTTACAACACCTCCTTGCACAAACAGCATCCTTGGGTAGAAGTTCACAGTTCTGTCACACAATTTGTGGAGAAGAAACTCCCATTTTTCTTTTGAACTTGGCTTTTATTAGGTTCTTGTGTTCAAGGGATAGGAAACATATAATGTCTGTGCAGTCTTTCCATCTTCTTTAGCATTTGTTGTTTTCTATCATGCCCTTCCTTAATCAGCTTTTTTTCCAGTCTGGATATTGGTGGCATACTGAATTCTTCTTCGTATATGGAAACTGTTTTAAGCCTTTGATCGAGTATGTTTTCTTTTCTGAACCTTTGCTAGTTAGTTCTGTAGTTTTTTGTTCTGTGCTGGACAAGAGGGTGGAGCACACTTTTCAAGGTAGGGATTAATACAGTGGCAAATGACATGCTACACTTTGTCCTTTATTACTTTCTAAATAATTTTTTTCTAAAAGCATCCTAAATAATTTATAGATTTGACTGTAATGGAGTGATGAGTTTTAAGTTTTCATGGAGAAATTTTAATGAGACCTATGTATTGTAAACCCCAGGTCTCACTTTCTGAGGAGAAAGATATAATGCAATAGAGAGCTATTTTGTTTAACAGAAGATTCAGATTAGATTTTTTATCAATACTGCCTAGGCAGAATGGTTTATAGTGAATCTGTGCTCAAGAAATTTTGTTTTCCTGCTTGCTCTCAGCCAAAAGTATTCACAGTGTGTTTGTGGTACAAAATAAATAATCAATAATGTGAAATCATCTTTTAACTTGTATACTTGCTTTTTCAAAGAAATACAATCTTGTTACTATGAATCTCAGGAATGGAGCAGGTGACTGATCTAGGAGCAGTGACTACTCCACCTATCTCATACAAAGAAAGGAAGATGTGAAATGTGTGGGATTTTTTGTTTGGTGTGCAATACATATCTATAAGGATGACACTGAAGTGTGTTTTAAAAAGATGGTTGTAACACCTTGCAATAAAATACAATATGAATGCTTGCACTTATTGTGTTTCTTTCCCTTTTTACCCTTAGGTAACTTCAAGTGAAAGTTAAGGACCTTTTGTCCTTATCTGCCATAGATGTGACAGACACTTTTGGAAGGAAGAGTTTGAGCAAAAAGGAAAAGACCTTCCCACAGCAGAGCAAAGTGACAAAGTGACTCTGAAGAAATGTAAGTGATGGACTGTGGCTATGCTTCTACTGTGGATTTACATGCCCTGTGGGAGGAATACTGTACCCTATCACTGAAATGTATTGCTTATAGATGTAAAATATGGTTTAGGAAAAAGAATTGTGGACCATGCAGAAAATACACCCCCTTTTGATGCTAGTGGGATGGTAAGCTATGCTACAGTTATTTTTTCTAAATGGCAATTGTTAATGGGAATGAAGTGCTGTAAGAATCAAAACTCTGTTTTTCTGCCATTTTCTACTCATCTAGATATTGGTTAATTTAGGTACATCCAAACTAAGCAGCTGTATCTCAGTCATTCTAGATTCTGCTTACCCTCAGGAGAGGAGCAGGCATCTCCAGAGGCCAATCCATCTCATTCTGAAAGCAGTGCCTGGGGAATGCAGGGTTATCAGAAAGTAGCTTGTGTTGACTGCTTAGCTTTAGCCTAAATGCTCAATGAACACTTTAGCCTGGCACATCTGTGCAAGATGCAGTGCCAGCTTCTTCTCTCCTCCCCATATTGTCATTCTCCCTCACTCAGCACGTGTAGCTGTTTGTAAATTCGGAGAATGGAACAGACTGAAAATAGCCAATTGTTTGTTTGGTTTTGTTTTCATTTGGGTTTATCCCAGCCTTCTCCCATATGGCAGTCCAAGGGCTGCCACTGGTACAAAGGGTGATATGAGTGGGAATTAGCAGCCAAAAGTGTGCAGGAGCACATGATGGCAGCTGTGCTAGTTTCTGCTGCTTAAATTCCTTGGTGAGCAATAGTCTCTGACCTTATAGATATTTTTAGTGCTTTGCCTTTTATAAGAGTTAAAAAATATGTGAGGCCCTTACTTATCATCTAATGAGGACCTACTGTTTTGTTGTGCATTTCATACTGTGATAGTGCTGTCTTTTGTGTCTCCTGCAAATTAAAATTCAGGTCTCCAAGATCAGTAAATAGTCATAAGTGGCTAGCATGTAAGCATGTGTCATGTCGTGATTTATCATGCAGGCATGATACTGTGTAATTCATATAGATATACATAATTTCTGAATTCTGAAGATGCTAGCCTAATTTTGTATAGTGCCAAACATGAAGTGTGGGTTGGGTGATATCGAATGGTTAGTGGTTGGGCTAATTTAGGCACAAGATCCTTGTCTCCTGAACAGTGAAATACTAAGTAACATTTCATTCCCACAGTAAATACCGGATGAGAGCCAGACTTCTCTCATTGACACCTGGTGACAGGATGACAGGCAGTGGGTACAAGCTGCATACTGATTATTAAATTATGTTTCCTTTGAAACATAATATGAAAAAACCTCCCTTGTCTTGAGGATGGTCAAACACTAGAGAAACTTGTACCATGGAGGTACTCAAAATCCAAAAGGACAAGGTTGTTCCATCTGAACCTGCTTGAATCAGGGGTTTAGATTCAATGAGCTTCTGAGGTCCCTTTTAATCTCACCTAGTCTATAATTTTGGGGATATTTATAGGTAAGCAAAATCAGAAATTTTATTTTATTTTATTTTATTTTATTTTATTTTATTTTATTTTATTTTATTTTATTTTATTTTATTTTATTTTATTTTATTTTATTTTATGACAATAATTTTTGTTTTAAATTTTGCTATTTTGAAGTATTTAGTTATTCAGTTTAGTATTTGACTTAAGTTTTGCCAAAAATGAGACATGGCAGAATTTGCAAGCTTTCTAAAATGTGTTAAATTATATTTAAAGACTTGTGATTGTAACTATGAAAATCAGATTGAAGTCTGTGAAATTATCTTTTAGCTTTGAATTAGCACCAGGTTTCACGTGATGTGAACAGTCACATTATGGGGATTTTAGATGTTTAAAAATAGTGTCTTTTTCACTTGATCCATGGCAAGAAAGATACATTTTTAGTATCATTTTGTGCTCAGGAATGAAAAAAAAAAAAAAGACATAACTAAGAAAGTTGGAACAAAATCATGCAGGTGAGTTCCATTAATCCACAACAGAATTAGCTCTGTTCCTGAAGTTTTCTTAGAGATCAATGAGATCTATAATATGACCTAAGAATTTCATTATAATGTTCTGTTTTCAGTTACTTGCAAATGGCCATTCTGGGGTAGTCCATAGTTAAAGAGGATGCCAATGTAAACATGCAAAACCTGGCCAAATGTACAGTGTGACTTCACAAAATAGCCTTCTATCTTCTGTGAATGTGTGATTGAGGGGCTTCCTTGTGTTTTGAAATACTTGGGAGCAAGGGACTCTCTCTTCAAATGTCAGCTTTCTTGAATTTTAACTTTGATTAATTTTTCAGACATTTTCTGCCCACAATTTTGCTATAGTCTGAGTGGCTTTGCAAAAGTTTGTCAGATGGGTGTATCACTCCTGAAAATGGGAGAAAAAAGTCTGAAAAAAGGTCTATGACCTCTTCTTTGCTTTTGAGCCAGGACTTGGAATTTGAAAAGGAAGCTTTAATGGGTTATAAGATGTGTCTTTTGCCTTGCCTCTGAATGTCTGTCCTTATTGCACTGAATTAAAAGCTTTTGAAAATTGCTGCTTACTCATATA
This sequence comes from Erithacus rubecula, assembly GCF_903797595.1. Taxonomy (NCBI): domain Eukaryota; kingdom Metazoa; phylum Chordata; class Aves; order Passeriformes; family Muscicapidae; genus Erithacus; species Erithacus rubecula. The sequence goes on from NC_136686.1 coordinate 44,574,063, forward strand.
CAGAAGAGCATATTACTTTGTCAGCATATTCTGAAAATATTCCCTGTATTTTCTTAATCTTCTAGAAATGACTGAGTCTGTCCTGGCTTGGAGATCAAACACTGTATGACATTTCAAATTTACAGATCCCCTGCTATTTTCACAAAAGGATCTTGTTTTTTTTTAATTTTTCTGGGACAGCGTATTTTGATTCTTACGCTTGTTGGTAATTCTGGTTTTCTGCATTTTATGCTTACTTTTTCCAAATGCTATTTGAGAAGAGTGTCAAGAATGGGATTATTTCCCATGGTGTTAGCCATCTGAAACTATAGGTGGTATAAATGGGAGCTGGTCACCATAGGCTTCTTCAGTCAGTGAAGAGAGATGAAGACTTCCAGGGGAGGATTCCCATTGCCTCTTTTTATTTCTGTCTTTGGAGGAGACAATTTCTGCTTTAGAGCTGCCTGTTTCTTGTCACTTGCAATAAAAGCAACCTAAGGTGACTGGCACAAATTTAGACTTTTCTATTAAACATTAAGACAGATAAATTCCATCTCATGTGACATAATTTGAGACTTAAGAGGTAGAAATGTTATCACTGACATTCAAAAAAAAAATCCTGCTTTCACACTAGTAAATAAAATTATTTTTAAAATTATTTCATTATGGTTATGGTGATATGTACAAGCTTATTAAAAGGACATTTTCAATATCTTTTAGGTATTGTATGCAACCATTAAAACAATGGACCTCAAATGCCATTTTGATATTAACTATGAAGTATCAATAGATTTTGGATTTTTTCTTATATTTGGGTTGTAGGTTAAGAAATGCAGATGTTTTAACTCTATGTCATTGCTTAATTTCTAGTAAGGTAGTAAAATGGATATATTATGAAACTCTGGCATTGTTGCCTTTTAGCTTGTACAGAAGATTGAAAAAATCTGGTGCTATTATAACAGACAAAAATGAACTTTTAGTTAATTTAAGAGCAAGAATTTAGGTGGCTTTCCAATTTGAAACAGTTTGCTCTACTATCAACTAATATTGATGTGTTCTGTTAAATGAGATTGTGATGAAATGCTGTTTTCCATTTGTATTGAAGTATTTTAGATTTCCTTTGTAATTTTAACTGTTGCCTATATTTGAGTAATGGCAACTACCTTGGTTAACCCAGGATAATAACACCTTCTTCAGTCACACTTTTCATGGGTAACGACTGTATGTGGGGAGCACTTTCTTGCCATGGAATAGTTGAATATGTCTCAACATATTAGAAGTAATGTGTGCTGGCTCTATTTTCTTTTTAGCTAAAAAGTAGGCATATGACAGAAATTATGGTGTAATTTATTATCAGATGTCTTTTTATCTCTAATTGCCATGTATATGAATTAGTACCTGGAAGGGCTAGACTGACCTAGAGTTACTTCATTCATGTTTTAAACATCACTGTGATGAGACTATGGGCAACAGTTGAATCTGCTTCAAAGATGGTCTTAGTGATACTTGTCCTGTTCAGAAATGCACAGGATTGCTCATGGTAAGCACTTCTGCTTAGCAGCATGGTAATTTCTGTACTTCCATTCATAGTTGACTGATTAACCCTGTATAAATATTTTCAGTTATAATTTTGCTTTGAATATTACATTTTGTATTTCAGGTGTATCTTTCATTTTGTTTCCATCATTTCACTGTTATTTAAAGTGGTACATTTAGTTCAGTATTTCATGGTAGCAGATGCATGTGTTATAGCATAAAACTACAGCAGACACTAATTCCTGGAATCTACATTTGGCTGAGGAAGCAATTTGTTTTTTTAAGAGAGTGCCTGCAAATTGACCTAAAGAAAATGCTTAAAGAATGGAGACAACCTCATGTTAGTAATTTGTAGCTATTTTCTCTTTCTGTGTGTACTCCTTCTAATATTTGCACAAAATAACCTTCGCCAGTGTTTGTATCACAGAATCACTAAGTTATGCGTTCTAAATAAGAACAAAATATTTCTCCTAGAAACACTGTTACATCAGTACTTGCTGGCCAAGATTCTCGCTGGTAAATACACAGAGCTTCACCAAAGCTGGCAAGCTGTCTATTTTTGTAGTTGAAACAAGTTTTATAGCTTTATTTTTTTTTTCAACCCTATAAGATTGTCTGACCTTATTTGAGTTGGGTTTGTATTATTCCCATCCTTCTGCAACTTTAAGAATGTTCAGTTTTGAATGGAATTTTATGCTTTATCACAAAAAAACCCAAAAGACCCTGGTTCTGAGAAAATGAAAAGGGCAGTTCAACCAAGGTGCCACTAAGTAGAGGATGTTTGAGTACTGAAGAACTGTGCCTATTTTATTGAACTATAAATTTTATGACACTTTGTCCTGACCCTGTTTGAGGGTTAAACTGAGGAGATTCAACAGGCTGAGAATATCTGGGTTCAGTATATGAATCTGAGGAGTATCAGTATAGAACCCTGAGGAGTATCTGTTCAAGAAACACATTAATGACTGCATCAAAGTTAACAGAACAAGTATTTTCCACAGCATAGACATCTGAGTCAGCAGGGGCTTTTTAATAATAGAAAATTTCACATTGGCTCAATCCCATTCCATGTAGAAAGTGAATCAAGTTTCTATCACACTGTTGTTCTGACTCAAAATTTAAAAGCTACCTGAAGTTTCAAATAGGAAAAAGGGAAAGAAGTTTTGACTGTTGCAGGCATTTTTAGAAAGTATAAATATGTGTTGATGTTATAAAAACACCTCTGTGCTATGCATCTGTCTCAAGCTGCAGAAAAACAAGAGACAAAAGGAAAGTTTTTGCCAGCATATCTTCATTTCTTCAGCCTATATAAGTTCTCTTTTCTGAAGAAGATTTTGGATTAGATTCCTGAATTGGTTGAGGGCATCAATTAATTCGACCTTATGCCATTCTGACTGTCAATTTCTTTCATTTTCTACTTTGTGAGAGGTAGAATCATATTACTGCGATTTGAGAAATCTTTTCTGTGGTATAAGTGAGTGAAAGCTGGGTGATAGGCTAAACAAGGATGCCAGCTAAGCCAGGTGCCTTTTGTTAAAGTGATGTTTTTATAGAATCTGGTGTCCTGCATGCAGTTACAGTTCCCTGGCACTGAGCTGCTCAGGAACTGGAAATGGTGTGAAACATACATTTTAAATGGAAGAGAATATTGTTCATATAAGAACAGTAATTGTTTATAAAGAAATACTGTCTATTGGCAAACAGCTGCATTGTTATGCTTCAGAGGTAGAAGCACTTGGATGGTAATGAAGGGATTTTTGTACACAGCTAACAAAGCATGGCGAGATCCTTGGGGCATAAGTCATAACATGTAATGGTATTAATAATACACTGCATTTCATCTGAGGATTTCAAAGAACTTTATAGAAAACATCAATGAATTAAGTATCACCTTAACCCCCTGTGGAGCACTCACTGCTAAGACTAGGGTGGGTTGAATGCAGAAATACCATCTCATTTTTATGGTAAGTTAGTTACTGTACCTTTGCTGCACACAGGTAATTCAGGAAGTATCAGTATTTTCCATATGGGGATCATGAGGCATAGGGAAACAGACTGACTTGGTCAGGGCAAACAGTAACACCAGCATGAGCATTCCAGCCCCAAAATCATCCCAAACAGCCTGGCTTTTTGCAATGAGAGCTGGCTCAGGCTGCTGGGTGTCTGCTGTTGACTAGCTTGAAGAGCTGTGTAAAATTGCAGAAGATAACACTGTGCAAGCAGTGCAGCTGGAACTTGGCCATTTAGTGTAACAGTTCCATGAGTTCTGATATGCTGGTGCATGTATATGTCAGAAAAGCAGCATATTTTTATGTGTTAAAATCATCATTAGGGGATACATTAGACAAAAACAACTTTTCAAGGGCAAGACACAAACACTGTAGTTGAAAAGTATAAGAGCAGAAACCATCTGCTGTGTAGTATGTTTTGATGAAAACATACATGATGGAAACCAAAGCTAATTAAAGTTATTCCACAATGCAATTTAGGGTTTTAAAAATAATCATATTTAGAAAATTATTTTGGAGAGAATATTGTAAAAGACACTTTGTGTTTTCCCCCTTCAGTACTGCTGCCTGTTTATGGCTGCCTTTGGTACAACATTCTTGTTCATTCTGCTCTTGGTTCTCCTGTTGAAGGAGATACCAATGATATCTTAAAAGTGTTCTTTAATATTTTGCCATTGTAGACCTCATATTTTGAGTTAGTAAAATATAAAATTGCTTCTCTCCTTTATCTGTAACCACAAATTAAAACATGTGGGTTCTCAACTGACACAATTTGGGAGAAAATCATATTTTTAAATAGAAACCAAGTATGGGTTATGCTAATAGAACCTCATTTGTAATTTAAACCGAAGCTGTTAACATTCAATAATGGAGCCATACATCAAGGAGTTTTCTGCAAAAACAGAAAAATACTAATTCTTCATCCTCAGATCTGCAAATCCAGACTGATGGGATTTCAGCCCTTCATCTTTTACTGACAGGCGGCAGCATCAGTGGAATAAAACTAAAATGTGATCCCCTTTCTCTCCACCTCCTTCCCCTAATTTTACTCTGACAGAGAAAGAATCACAGTTTTAGCTGGTATCTTAGCCCAGGGGAAAAAATGGTCTGTCATCAGGTCTTTTAGGGAGAAAGAGCTCTTCAGTGGAGCAGTTAAATGGTATTTTGATTCTCAGGGTGCATCTTATACCTGTATTTTTGCAAGATACAATAAATGGTTTCTGAGACAGTTATTGAGAGCAGAATAAAGGTCATCAGCCTTCCCCCAAGAGGTCATTATCTCTCAATTCTTGTTTCTGATGAAAACATTAAACATGGGGGAGATGGGCTCCAGATGGACTATCTGAAAATGTGCACTCATATGAGCAATCCCCAGCCATATGTTAGTAAAGGATACACTTCTAATTTTTCACCTGCAGAAATAAATGACTGATCAAATTTTTCTAGATAAATTTTAATTGATTTTGCAATAATTTGATGCATGCATGTTGAAGTTTATCATTCTAAATCCCATAACATGCAAACATTACTGTAAAGTTCTCTACAATTCATGATGAAATGGAAGCCTTTGGGTATTTTGAAGTTGAGACATCCCATGTCTTTGGAGAAATCCATTTTGAAGCCCTACAGCTAAATTACAAAGCTCTTCATTGTCTGCAAATGAGTTGCTCCTGTTCTGGAGTTGGCTTATGAAGCTGAGCTCCTACATATGGCTGAAAATACTCAGTTGTCTAAAGAGAGAAAAGACATAAATCTGCCACAGCAAAATAAATTAGCCATGGAAAACAAAAATGTGGGGTTTTTTTGTTCTAGGTTCTTATACCTAGAACAAGAATGTTTACCATCTTAGTATTAATTGGCTTCTGCAGCATCTCTTAGTATTTTAGTTCAAATCAAGATTGCACTTGAGTAGTATCAGGATAGATGAGCCTCCCATTGAACCTTCCTGATGATAAAGCTAAACAAGGGCAAGTGTTTGAAGAATGGACCAAACCTATGCAGAAAAATAAAGTAAAGAATCTTGAGGCACATGCCACATGTGTGTAACATGTTCAACTCCAGCTGTTCTATTGTTCAAGGCCATTTTTGTTGAGCTTTACTATTTCTTAATGCTGTTGCTTTCTTAGTTGTAAAAGAGTATGGGGATCCTTTTCTTAAATGAGTCTGTAAAAATCTCAACCCTTCCATGTCTTTGAGTAATGCAATATTTCCATTTTTTGGTCAGATAGTAGATTAGAGTCTGCAATTATAGAGGTCTTCTGTAATTAAAATGTTTTCTCATAATCACATGTACTCCTATGAACACTGGGATATTTTAATTTTGTATGTTTAAAACTGTGCTGAAGGAAAAACTTTCTTTACCTAGCCACTTTCCATCGAAACTATCATTTAAAGGCTGTTGTTTTGAATTTCCGATCTCACCTTCTTTATTCAAGTTTCTAAGGGAGACTTTGAATTAGATGAGAATTAGATGACCAGTGGAAGGCTGTAATTTTCAACTTCTGCTTCTATGGTTATATGATAAAAAAAATAATGGTGAAGTTGTACCTTGTTTTTCAATAGTTAGGAAAAAAATTTGAAGTTAATACTGAAAGCCAAACTTGATAATATTTTCATTGTAATCTATAATTTTCTATATTGCAATAAGTTGTGTGTGGGTGTATAGACACACACAGGTGCACACACAGAAGTGTGTGTATATTGGGGTGTTTTAAGAAAGCCTTTGCTTTTGGCCCATCAGCCAGTATCTGTTCCATGGCACTACATGCTGAGAGAATGACTTACCTGTTCCTGTGCTCTTCAAACTGAGCCAGTGGTTACTTTGGTAGCATGCTGTGAATTAGTAAGATGATGCTTCTGAAGTGCCACAGGTGCCAAAGCTAAAAATCCAAATACTCTGTTTATGAAAAGCCAGCACATATTTCCATTCTAGCCTGCTGTTTTGGTAATTTAAACTTCCACTCATTTTAGCATTAATTTTTTAAATGATTTTGCTTGCAGAAATATCTGGAAATTTTTTGCATTTTTCATGCTTGTGAATTGAACTGAGTAACATGGGATGTAAGGAAATAGGCAGTTTTTAAATATATGTAAAAAGATACCAAGGAAAAGGAGAAGAAGAGGAGTTGGTAACAAACCAGTTTGAGATTAACTAAATGACAGGAAGGCATTAGCTATGAAATACCCATTAACTCTCAGTAGAGTTAGACCAGCAACTATAGGATGAGGCTATCAATATTTAGCACCAACTGATTTCATTGGTAAGATGGTAAAGATACAAATTAAATTAAAAAATTTGTGAAGTTGACTTCATATTGTTTTGCACAATGTTGTACTTGCTCACCAGGCTCAGCATAAACACGGACTCTTCAAAATTCTTAAGCCATTGCCTTACAGAGCTCTAGGGGCAGTCCCAAACAGATTTTCAAGATGTTGAAACACCAGCATTAAAGTAAATTTGTTAATGTTGAGCTGCACACTTCAAATGTTTCAGTCTTTGATGGACACAGCCACTAACACGGCTTATGATTATTATAAAAATAATTTTAAAAGAATTGCAGATGCATATATTCGGTAACCTTGCTTGCCATGCAGAAGTCTGGCAAATATGTTTTCAAGTGTGGTCTGAAGATGGGTATCTTTATTTACTTCCCATGGACAACCAACCTGATTGACCTACTATTTACTCCTCTTCATGTGAAATTCAAATAATCAAGTATTTATAATTTTTCTCAATTACTTTAGAACAATTGGGGCACTGAGTTTCACTTAATGCTCTGCTCACTTGTGTCATCAAAAGTAAAATCCTCAAAGTGGAGCACAGATGACTCCTTTCCTAGGCTATAGGAAAGACTGAAAGCCTCAACTGGGACATTCTGAAAAGAGAAGGATTTTTGCCTCACATGCTTGTGTGTGTCAGGTTGCTTTTTTCTGAATTTTTTTCCACTCACTCCAGACCTATCTAAAGGACTTATGGAGGAAAGAAACAGAATAACTGAAATTCACCGAACAGTTGTTGAAAAGACAAATCAGGTTAGAGAATGAATGAGGAAGTGACATCATTCTGAAGAATTAAAGTCCTGAAGTAGTGTGTGGTTGTAACACATTAGCTGAGTTCTTAAATGTGGCTTGTGTTTCTGGCTCTATTCTTAGGACTTACTGCTGGGTTCCCACACAGAGATCACACTTGTTGCTGTTGTTGTCCATGGAAGATGTCAATTTTCCAATTTCCTGATTGCTGTCATAAGCTAATGGGGAAATATTATGAACCTAGTTTGAGTCACTGACAGGCATCATGTAAAGATATAAACAAGATAGAAAGCAAAGACTTTGGTGCCCCTTTTGCATTTCTATTCCTTCTCTTTGAGTGAAGCTGAAGCTGGCCAGGTTTAGAACCAAGGGAACCTTTTCCATTACTTGCATTGACTTTCCCAGTGTTGGCAGGGTGCTTTATATCTTCCAAGCATGGGCCTTCCATCTGATGGAAGCATTATGTCAATGGAAGCATGTGAATAGTACTGGAATAGTTACATGATCTGTGGACAAAAACAGGCAGAGTTGTTCCTGAAGAAACAAAAATATTTCTAAAAATTAGACCCAACATTGGTTTAAAGGTTGTGTCCTTTGAAAGGATTTGAAGCAGTTTAGGTGCTTACGTTGCTCAAGGGACTTTGAGTACTGTGAGGTTTTAAGGAAGGCTAAGTATTCCAGGAAGTTTAAGAGCTTATGGCATCGTAAATATTTAAGATGATTTAAAAGGTTATGTCCTCTTTAGTATTTGAGTTGGATTAAGTGCTTATATTGCCTTAAGGACTTTTTCCCATTTTTCCCCTAAAAGGAACCTGGGAAATTAAATGCAAAAACACTCCTATAGTTGCAATATTTGGGCTTTTTAAAATTTTTGTTGCCATTTGATAAATGCAAAATTCTATGTTTCAATAGCAACATTATCTTGAACATACTACATATGCATCGAAGATGCATAGACTAATGGAGGGTTTCTAGGAGACCTCTGGATATGGGATCCAGAAGCAGCAGTTTTTAATACCTTCACAGCCTTTGATTGGGAAATGCCTTTTTTTTCTGCTTGATTTGCATGATGTGGTAAAGATCAAATAGATGATCAGGATAGAACCAGATTATGGAAATATGAAGTAGCAATTTCACCTTAGAAGGTAAAGAACATCTATAATTCAATATGCAAGAAAATAGGAAACCATTTAGTTTCACTTTCTGCTTTTGCTGATATTTTACTTCAGTGTAAAGGAATACAATTATTATAAGTCTAGGTCTCAGTGGTGCTTTTTTTTTAATTGATCAATTTATATATTTATTCTGGTCTTCTGAGATGCCTTGACTAAATTCTTTACGAGTGTATTTGGGTAACGTATTTTTAAATTTTCTATTCTACATTTCTAAAAAGTATATTTTCTAATTTTTATTTTATTAACCAAATTCATACACTTCCCATTGCAAAAGCAAAGAGTCACCATTTATTCAATGTATTCTATGCTGCCTCCATTAAATAGGCATCAGTCCATCAGTCCAAATGTTTTTCTCGTGGGGCTCTAATGCACAGGTGATTTTGCTAGGTTATTTCAGCACAATTACAGCAGCTGTACCTACTCTTGGAGGCTGTCCTGGTACAGCATGCAGCACCAGCTGTCCAGACCATGTCTGGTATGTTCATGGGGAATATGAGATACCACCTGGAGTACTTTTCCTAAACACAGGAAAGACATGAGCCTGTCCAGAGGAGAGCCACACAAATGATCAGAGGAATGGAGCACCTCTGCTGTGTGGAAAGGGAGGGAGCTGGGGCTGTTCAGGCTGGAGAAGGAAGGTTCTGGAGAGGTCTCATTGTGGCCTTTCAGTTCTTAAAGGGGTCTGCAAAAAAGATGGGGACAGAGTTTTTAGCAGGGGTGCCTAGTAGCAGGAGTAGGAGGTGAGGGTAACCTGATGCCCTCATGTCTGGGCACACCTTCATATAGGCTGCATGGGTGGGATGAGTGAGATGTCCATGTGTTCCAAGAAAGTTCACAGATAATACCCCAGCAAGTTAAAATATCCTGTTAGTTATGCCAAGAGTATTGAAATATTGGTGTTAGTGCTGGCTCCCTCTGTCCTGGCTGTTATGACCAAGAATCTCCAAGAGCTGGTAGGACAATGTGTTCATTGTCCTGAGTAGCTGACACCTTCCAGGCTGTGTCTGGGGCTCTCTGTTATGTCTCACTTAATGCAGGGTGAAAAGAGAAAAACAGGGAGAGAATAGGATATGTGTCAAACACGGATCTAAGCACAGTGCACAGAATGAGCTATTGTTGCTCTGTGGTGCCACACAGTTAAGTGATGATGTGTTTTAAAATGGGTTTGGTGTAATTGTGAGTTCAGCTACTTCAGAACTAACTCATGGCTACTCATATCTATTCAAAATGGTTAAAATATTTTCATGTGTGTACATATTTAATTGTACTTTCTATTACTTTATCCCATGGAGGAAAGACCAGTGTTTTTCTGTTTTTCTCAAATTTAGCATAATCCAAAAATTTTAAAAGTACAGTTCCTATATAAATGACATTTCACCATCCAAGTTATAAAAGAAAACACACCAGACCAGGATGGACCCCTATTGATCCACATTCATAGTATCCCTCTTTAATTCTAGTCTCTGTATCAAATTTTTGAACATTTTGTATTAGCCTTAAAATAGTTTAATTTAGTCTTTGTTTCCTTTGCTTCTTTTTATGAGTCATTCCTTTCTTTTTATGTGTCATCCACTGCTTCTTTTCCATTAAAAAAATATTTTTTACTGAAGGAGAAATTTAATTGGCTGGCTGAATTCTGGTCACGACAAAACTATATTGACAGGTATTTATTTTCTTGTTGTAAAGAATAAAAATAAAGTTTTGTTGTCTTGGCTTTCTCAAAAATATTTCAGAAACTGAAATTAATTGAAATATTTATGACTACTTACCCCCTCTTTTTTCAGCTCTTTATGACAGAGACCATATTTTTTCCCCTCTTCATTTTTCTGGATCTCCATCCATTCTCTAGAGTTCTGAAAAGTTGCTAATGCCAGTGAGGGAGTTTCAATTAATTTTCTGAGAGTTCCTTGCACCACAGTTAAATGTCTTACCTATTGAGGTAATGCAGCTCCTTATGGTAATAAGGGACAGAGACTTTAGCCACTGGTTTGTTTGCAGTTAAGAATACATTTCAGAAACAGAGATAACTTAAACTCTTAAAATTTCACTGATTTGCTTTTGAGTTGATATAGATGACAGATAAGAGAAATTTCAGTGCTGTCAGGCACTGGAAATACTAGAGTTTGTTATTCTTCTGCTGGCTTCACAGTGCAGGCCAACACTGTTTTTAGCTAGCATAAGTAAGCCTGGTTAGGCTGAACTGATCTGCCAGCATCTAACTTATTGCAGTGTCTCATCATCTGGTTTCCCTGTTTTACTCTTTATTTTTTGTCCCTTGTGTCACTAGTTGTAGTAATCAGATTGTATTTGTTTCTTATGTGAAAGGCTAAACAAAACATGTCTTCGATTCTTCTGCAAATAGCCTGATCAGTTCTTCCTTGAATTTTCCTGTTACTATTAAGTAATATAAAAAAAGCTATTTAACTACTAATTATTTTCTTTAAAGTTACATTTCAGTTTCTGGTTTTGCCCTTCTCACTTTGTCCCTGTACTGTTGTTTTTCTCTCTCACCTACTTGTGTTCAGGGACCTCTGCTTTCCTGAAGTTGCAGGTCCCTGAAGAGCTTACATTGTACCCTTTTTCCATGTAGATTTAGTTGCATTTTATAGGATCCTAGCCACCAATTCATTTTCCAACTCCTTTTCTGTAATCTTCGTTGTCTTTATTCTCCTAGTCTCCCTTTTCCTACCCATCCTTAGAAATGGGAATTCTCTCAGGTTATGGTTTCTTTGAATCAAGGTGCCCTCAATTCTCACATCTCCAGTGAGTTGAAGGTTGAGGTATAATCTCCAAAATTGTTTGCTTTGAGTGTTTTCCTCAGTTTCTGTACTAAAAATGGTTGCTCACACATATTTGGATTGCCTGTATCTTGCTGTCTCCTTTCCAAAAAGATGACCAGATAGTTAAGGTTCACTGTTATTGCCAAGTTCTGCTGATACTTGCTTGCATTGCTTGGTCACAACCCCCCCTTTAATTTTTATGATTTTTTCCCTGACAGGAGAAAACTCAGTATGCTATTCAATAGATAAAGGACTGTGCTAGATGTGCAAGCAACCAAATGTCTGCAAATATGTGAATTTATCTTTTTATACTGCATTGGTAAACAGACTGAATTTCAGCTTATGTTTCTTCTGGCCACATCTAAAAGAAAAAACCTTTTTGAAAATTAGAGATGGTGCCAGAAACAATTATGAAAGTGATTTAAGAGCTTGAAAATTGCCTTGCAGTGAAATTTTTAAGATCAGTCTGTTTACCTTATCAAAAAGATGTTTGAGAAATTACCTAATTACAGCATACCTTCACAGAGAGAAAATATCTGGTGCTCTAGAGAGCTCTTTAATCTAGTACAGAAAAAGAAAGTGTGTCATGAAACAATTGTTTTAGCTGAAACAGAATTCATTCTTCAATCAGCTCTAAGTGTTTGGGTTCAATAATAAGGTGACTGTCTGAAATTTTACAGTCTGTGATATTATAGGAAGTCAGACTTGGTGATCTAATGGTCTTTTCTGACCTTAAACTCTCTCTAATTCATGAATCTTCTGAACTTCAGCAACTCTGCAAAACATATGGCCCTCTTCTTGACAACCTTGACAGCCTGCAGAAGAGAAATACACTTGGACTGGGGGGGCTTGTAGGATAAGATAAAAACAAGGCAAGGGAGAGGGGGTAATTCCTTTTGAAATAGCTATGGCTTGTTATCAGGGGATCTGAAGGCATTTTCTAAATTTGTGGCTGGTTTCTACTTTCTTGTTCTAGGTGGAGGGCCCCTTCCAGAAACAGCTACTCTTGGTAGTTCATATATTCTTTGATTTTATTGTTCACTGCCCTCTAGATGAGATATGTTGCTCATTTGGCCAGCTTCTAGTGGACTTTGCTGGTTTTTTCATTTGGGAAAAATTCAGAAAGATGATACAAGGCTTGATATCTGGAATGCAGAGACCATTAGTGAATTCTTTTATGATAGGTCGTAGTAAAAGTTTAGAGTTCTCTTTTTCTGGTTATTGTCTTTTGCAATATTAAAATTTTAACTCACCTCTATCAGCTCTATAGCCACTACCCTTTATCCAGTGCAGTACCAACGTTATGGATAACCCATTGTGTTAATTTTATTTACTTGCAGGAGCAGACACCCCAATATGGCATTCCTCCTGGAATTTGAAGAAAGTAAATATTCTTGTTAGGAGATTACAGACACTTGTATCACAAATGTTCTAAATGAGAAACCATCAAAAACAGAGCACTGGCACCCCCACCAGAGGATTAACATTTGGTCTATGAAATGTGCCTTAGGCTAAAGTTTGGCATTAAAATCCTCAACCCAAGGGCAGATTTTTTTTTTTTTTTTTTTCCAGATTTCTTTTAATCAGTCAGGTTTTAGGAAGTGCAAAAGGTAGACAGCATTTCATTGATGCTTCCACACGGATCAACAGGTTTGAAATTTTTGTGTCAAGAGAAGAATGACTGGTATTAGGCAAATTTCTATTAAGTTTGGGGAAACAGTCATGAGGAATGATTATCTCATGTTTACTTCTCACATGTCTTTCTGATTCTTCCCCCATAAGCAATATATTAAAACATCTCTAAGTGTACACAATTTCTACCCTTGTGGCATCTGGGTATTTTGAGTGATGTCAGCAATGAGGTGCATTTAAGAAATCTAGAAACAATCTTGTTACATCCTGAAAATGAGACACTGGTGTTATGCAAATTACTACTTAAGTGCTTTTCTTTGCAACAAATAATTTCATCATGCCTGTTTTAACATAATTTTCAACAAGTCCTTCTACTGATTTTGCTCTTGTAAATCCTGACATTTGCTTGCCTTATTGGTAAAAGAATAGTAGGACTTTGAGATGTTCCACTTCATTTGTTTGATAAAGCTTGAAAATATCAAAGGTAAATTAATGACTTATTTTTCTTTTAGTTTTTATTTTTAAATAGATATTAAAAACTCATATCAAAATAATATATTTTTCATAGAGCAGTCCTGAGCTGGAAGGGATCTATCAGAGTTATTGAAACCCAGTTCCTGGCTCTCCAAGAGTCACACCCTGTGCCTGAGAGTATTGTCCAAACTCTTCTTGAACTCTGTTAGGCTGGTGCTGTGACCACTTCCCTGTGGAGCCTGTTCAGTGCCCAAAGACCCTTTGGTGAAGGACCTAATTCCTGATATCTAACCTAAATACCCCCAACACAGCTTCATGATGATTTGTTTCTTTTGTAGTGCTTGTAAGCTGTTGCTGTGATGTTGGATTTTTTAAAAAACTTTAACTGGTAATTTTTTAGAAAGAACAACTGCGTGTTTCTAATCAACTGCCAGGCTCTTTTGCCTCCCTCAGGACAGTCTTCTCACTCAGGCTGCAATGAATGTACTTTATGTTTTGTTGCTTTTTACATGGAATGCTTTTAAAACCCCATGAACATGCTTATTATTGTGCTTTTTCCTGTCCTGATGGAAAGATCAACAAAGAGAAACAGTGCCATTGCCCTCTTTAATTCAAAATTAGTTGCAATTTCTCCATTACTAGTTTTGTTTGGCATTGGCTTGGTTTACCATGATTTCGAAGCCCTCATCATTCTTAAAGCAATTATTTTCATCACTGGCAGTTCTGTGGTCTGCTCTTTGGTGTTTGTATAAGTTGTGTTAAAGCTGAATCTTGACCAAGATTCATTACCACAAATAAAACTTAAAAAAACCCCACCAAACCTAATGTGTTATTTTTAAAATAGCAGACATGTCAGTATTTGATGCAGACACACAAATAACATCCAGGAGATGGGAAAGTTCCAACTTGAGATGTTCTGTGATTCTGGGGTGCTCAGTAGGGTATTACCAGTACTGAAGCAGTACTTTTGGCCCCTCTTGTCATTCTGAAATGAAAGGAAGATGTCAGAGTTTTGGGCACCCCTTTTATAGCATCTGCAGAACTCAGTGACACCATGTCACACAGTGCACCCCTGAACAACCTCTGTGGTGAATCAACTGGGTTACAGCACAGCCTGCTCTGCTGCTGAGGTGTGTCTGGCAGCTGCAGAGTTGTGTCTGTCCTGTCACCTGCAGGAATGCAGTGAGAGGGGGCTGCTGGCTGTCACTGACTTGTGTCTTGATTCTGTGTAGATGTACCAACCAGCAGGAGATGTTTTGATTCTAATTCTTGGCCCTCACTAAATCTAAATTGCCTTCATCTGCTCCATTCTGTCCACATGATCAAGCTAAAGTCAAGCTCTTTTTTATTTTTAATTTTATTTATATTTTAATTTGTTTTGTTTGATTAGGTTTTATCTTTGATTTATTTTTGCCATGCAGTGGGCAGTGGCTCATCTTCATTTTGGATCAGTTAAGGATTGCACTTGGACTTTGCATTCATACAGACTGTTTCACTGCTTGAATCTGCTGTTTGCAGATCCTTTCTGCTGCCATGAACCAGGATATTGTGGCTAACTTAATGAGTGGGTGTGGGCAGCAGATCTTGGACAAGACCTCGGAGTTTAGGTGTGCTTTGGGACTCAGCTGGTGTGTAGACAGTTCTCCACCTCAAGTCTGAATTGTAATGAAGTTTACTCTGGAACTAAATAGCTTGCTTTCTAAAGCAAGGCCCAACTGCAATCCAAACAAAACTGACTGTTTTGAATTCAGGTGTCTTCATGGTTGAGCAACATTTAGTTCACATGTGGAAACTTTTATTTAAGAGCAGTTTGGTTATACCTCAATGTCATCATTACCTTAAGAATCTCAGATACAGCTGAAGTCAGTAGTAAAAGTCATTTTAAGAGTAAGTCTGTACTCAATGAGTGAGGTTCATCTACCTTTGGTTCAACAAGTTGAATACAACTTCATTCAAAATCTGGGCAGTTCTTACTGAAACTACAAATTATCTGAATTGCTGTGCTTGTTTTTCCAAATTAATTTTTAGTGTGTGGGTGTTTGTAGGAACTCTAGATACAGCAGTGTAGGTTAAGGAAAAAAGTGGGAAATGAAATGCAAATTTTTAGCCTTGTTGTTTTCTCAGTGTGGTTTGCTGCTTCTAAGTTGTGGTTTATTCTGTGGTATGTTTTGGTGGGTTATTTTTTCCTTTTAAAAAGGGTAAAGATGAAAAACTGCTTGGGAGGACTCCTTCCACATACTCCTTCTTTTCTTTCATAGAAATATATTTGTCATTGCATCAAAGAAAGAATGGCATTCTTTGGGCTTTGACTGGTTCATTTGTATCAGTTGCTTACAAAAAGTGACAAATGTAATGTATAACTTCTGTGGGGAAACAGTCCTGTAAATTTTCTTTTCTACAGCTGTTTTCGAAGCTGTGAAAAAAATGGTGCAACACTTCCATAACATTAAATTTGACAAATAATTGCACTTGGCAGTTTTTGTTTGCAGCAATGCACGAAAGGCTGAAGGGTTTTGTACAGTTCAAAGAGCACATTCCACAGTTCTAGCAGTTGTTGGCTGCCTGCAGGGATCATTTGAATTTTCAAGGAAAAAAGGCATCAGAGTAATGCCCAGACCATTTGGTTATATATTCTCAGTCCTCTCTTTTTAAATTTCACCTATACAAAAAGTTACTGGAAATAAGTCATATATAAACGTGGCACACCTTAAGGCCAGTTAAGAGATCTTATGTCAAATTTCATTGCTTCTTTTTTTTTTCCTATTAATACTTACTAATTAGAGATTAATATGAGAAATAAAAAGTGAGGAATAGCATTGTTCAAGTACATGGGGATGGTGAGAGTGAAAAAAAACAAAGGGAAATCCCTTTACACATTTGGATCCTGTAGTTTATTTGTGAGCTTATTGCATTTGCCAAATTGCAAAGTGTGCAAGACACTCTGTGTTACTTTGCTGTAGGAGAACCCTGGTTACAAGGGTAAACTCTCTTGTCTGGTGTGCCAAACCTGGAAAACTTGCCAGCTCCTACAGCACATTGCAGCTCTGTCACTTTCCAGAAATGTGTTGACTGTCACTGTGTGTCTTTCTAAAGCTTCTGCTTATCTAACAGGAGGTGATGTGACTATTTTTACGCTACATGCCCTAATAGGATTTTTGGTGAAGTATTCCATGTCTTTCTCAGACTTTTTTTTTTTTTTTTTTTTTTTGGCTATTGCTGGGGGTTTATTAGCTTTGGCTGTAGATTGTTGCATAGCTCCAAAACTCTAAAGTGCTTCTGTTTTCTGTCATGTACAGAGGCAGTTTTGAAGCTAAGAAGCCTTGCTCTGAAGCACAGGTAGTTTTTGTCCCATCATTTGTGCTGGTTGCAGGGTTTGTATTGCTGAAATCTCTCTCACATCCCTACTTACAGAGTGCAGTGCTGAGGGCTCAGGTCCATGACCTGATGGGAACTTGGGCAGGGTGAACCTCCTCAGGCTTGGTGCCCTCCTGCCCATGTGCCTCACCTCAAACTGCAAGCTCTTCAAGATCACTTAATTGGTGCCACTTCAGTTAGATTTTTAATAATTAAGTTCCTTAAAATGCTCATTTTAGCTTTAAGGAATTAAGCTATGTCTTGTATGAAGACTCTGTAGGATGCAATCTTTTAATTTAAAAAGTAAATGTTTTGCTTTCTGAACCTTAGGTACACAGAACCTTAGAAATATGTAATGTAAAAGAAATCATATGACTATCTGTCTGGGCTTGCTAAAGAAAGTCACTTTGCCACTATCACAGATTTGTGTGGTGCCTCTGAACTTTGAAGCTGTCACATTATGCATGATTGTTTGCTTTCTAATCTCATGTTTCTACTTTCTCCCATTTTCCCTCAACATCTCAGTTCTCTTTGGTCCATTTTGTGCCCAGCCTACATTCACAGAAGCTGTCCTGGGCTGTGCCTGCTGCAGCAGTTACTCTTTCATTTCTTCCTTTTACATCTAAACTTCATTTCTGAGAGTACAGATACTCTGAGGTTCCTTCTTACAGAGCTATCACAGATATTTTGCTGCATTCCTTTTTCTCAGCTGCAGTCAGGGTGTTTTAAAAATAAGACTCCAAGCCACGTGTTTCTATTATTACTCATCTTGGGCACCCTCTCTAAATTTTGTCCTATTTTGTTTTGTGAAGTTTTACACTGTCCTAGATCATTTTCCAGCATTTTATTCAGCATTCAGTTTTCATGCATTCTTCATTGCTTTTAATTAATGTAAAAGTTTTCATTTAAGGGTTTCTGTAAAGTCCTTCAGTAAATGCTGTATATTGAAGTTGTAAATTGTTAGAAAAAGAACTGCAAAAACATGAGCAAAAACCTTCTTTCTCACTTACTTGTTTTCAAAAGTGACAGTATTGTGATATTGCAGCATTGTGATATTGCATGCTAGTAAAATACAAGTTTGGATTCATATGTACAGAAAATATATGATTGAGAACACTTCAGAAATTTAAAACCAGAATGATTTATAGCTGTAATTGGAAGGCTACTTGGTAAGATACAGCATGCTCATACTGGTGGCATGCCTAGATGTATATAAAAAACTAATTTCCTGTCCTATATCAGTTTTAAGGGCACAGTCCTACTATATGTAATCCAGAGGAATGGTTTGGTGTGTGTATCAATTCTTTATTGAGCTTATTTGCTGTATTAGTTGACAAAAGCACACTGGATTAAATTCCTGAAAAACTTTTTGCTTGTTGCACTGACTTTGCATGCTGGCTCCCTGATCCAGGGCAATCCATCCTAAGGATATTATATAAAGTTACACTGTTCTTTAAAATAAAGTTACTTCTTCAGAAAGAGTCCTGTCAGGGATACACTTCACATATTGTTTCACTGTAAGCACATCTCTTCCTGGGCTTTGCTTTATTTTGGGGTCCAAGTAATGGAGCATGCAAGATCAGCTATGTGAAGAATGAGAATTAATTTCTGTATAGCTGATGAAGTCATTCATGTGCCATAGTTGAATTAATCTCCCCAGTCACCTGAAATGAAAAACACTTGTTCATTAGGCTTGTAAAAAGAATCTCTCAGGACATTGCTGCCCAGAATGACTGGATGTGTGCAAACAGCATTCTACACTGGACTGTTGATTGCACCATGTGGGATATCTCTGTGTTCTCATGGGTTCATGTGATTAAATTGTACATTTTACAGCACTTTTCTTTCTATCAGGGCTATAGTCTTAAACTCAAAGTTACTGTTTATGGACAAGTTGTCAACCAAATTGAAAGTTGTGCTGTTATCTGTTGGGAATGGGCTTGTTTTCAAAGTTTTCTGTCTAAGGAGAGATAAATAGGGCTGTAAGTTTTAGAGTAAAAAGCATTTAGAGGAGTCTATGGTGGCACACATGTTAATAGGTGTGATTTTCAGTTGTAGGATTTTTGTTGTGGTTTTAATTTTTGGTTTTTAAAAAAAAAATATTTTTAATTGATAATGTGGAATGATTTCTTTATCCTAATTTTCATAACAGTGGAAAAACTGAGCAAGGCTATGTATACATTGTCAAAATAAATCTTTAAGTAATGAGAGAGAAACTACCATAATTGGAAATGACTTCTTTGAATAAACAAATTTAAGCCTTATTTTATTAGTAATTTTTTTTGAAAGTTAATTCTTACAGATTACAAAGATTGAAAAAATGTGGCTGAGGAAATCCAGTGTGTTTTGTGCAAATAATTACTGTGCTCATCCAGCCTTTCAGATTGCATCAGTTCAGCAAAACAAGGACAACTGATTGATCTTAGATCTTCGGATTTGAGAAGGAAATTTTATAATTAGTGGAAGAGGTTATATTACCCCCCTGGTTTACAGAGTCCTATGGAATGCATAAACAAAAACCTGCATTAATGATCAGTTTTCAGCACAGTAGGCAAGTAACAATGGGTGGTGCAAAATGGCAACACATGCTGAGAGGGAGTTGGGGCTGCTTCTGTGCATTAAAATTTTTCATACTGAGTAATGACACGTAGGTGTTTTTTTGTTCTGTTCACATAAAATATTTGTTCAGTATATGTTGTAATGTCCAAAAAGAAAAAAGAGAAGGAAAAAAAAAAAGAAAAAACAGAAAAGATTGTGGATGTTTTGGAGAATATTCCCACAAGCTTTAGAACACATTTAAGCGAAGTGATGTTATACCTTAAGTTTGAGTAGCTTTTGTAGTCTGGTTACTTCATTTTATGAAAAATATTGCAGGAATAGAAAATTTCCAGCAAAGGCCACTGAAAATAGTTGGAGGTATGGAAATGCTTTCATGTGGGTAGAGATTAAAAAGATTAGTATTGTGTGCAGATAAAAAAAGAGGTGAGTGATATATAAAATGTTAAATAGTATAGAGGTAAATGATATATGAAATGATAAATATTATAGGGAGCTAAAGTTTGAAAATCTCTTTTTTCTAAGAAGAGTGGGGGATAGTCAAATAAATAAATTAATTAATAACACAAGGATGGAATAAAATCAGTACCTTTAAATGCAGACTCTGTATGGCAAAACTTTTTCTGGCTTTGGGATATTACTTATTTAAAGAATAAATGGAGTTGCATGGAATAAATATTGAACTGAATAGCTATTAATCCCCTAATTTAGATGACAGAAATAATAAAAATAAAAAGAACCAGAATGTGCCTAATATATAATGTGCAAAAGAGAGTGCTACTCAAACTCTTTCTGCTTCCTGTATTCCAAGTTACTTTTCTTCCACTTATCCTGTCATTTTTTACCGACAAAAAATTGTTTAATTATAGCAAAAGCACATTTATTAGAAGTTTTTAATGAGATGATAACATTAATATAAATTAATTGTGTTTTGTGAAGTCCGATCTATCTGTTGGCTGCTCTAGTTTTGTCTTTAACTGCTTGCAATACACTGCTTCTGTCTGCAAAGTAAGCAGCTGAAAGTTTTTATTAACCCTCAAGAAACTATTAATGGTCTTCATAATGATGTTAAAATCTTATATAGACAGGGAAATTCTTTGAATTTTAATACAATTACTAATAAAAATAAAAGGATTTGTTATTTTAAATAGGAATGCATTTTATTCTCAGCTTTCCACGTAATGCATAAACACCTGCATAGGAAATACTTGACATTGCATAGCTTTGTATTTATTTTCATATAATTAAAATTACTAAACCCAGAAAATTGTTGAATGATATTGTGTATAATTGAAACAGACTTTTAAAAATTTCACTGAATCTTGTGTATGTATTTCATGGAAGAAAAAAAAGTTTTCTAACTTTCTGTCTTCTTAAAATTAATTTATAACTTTTTTTCTATTTTTTAAAATTTATTATATTAAAGTATTTTTCCTCTAGTAGTTGCTATTCCTTTCTCGTAACTGAATGTCTTTTCTTTATACTGGCTTCTTAAATCCTTTTGCATTGCCTTTTGCCATTCTTTCTTTAATCTTTTTCCTTCTGTTTAATTTTTAAATCCTTTGCCCTTTATCTTTTTTCAGTCTTTTTAGCTGCTCTCTTCTCCTTTCCTCTCCTCTCTTTGATTCTCTTTTAAACATTACTGCTGCTTAACATTGTGTTCTTTCATGGATTTTTTCCTTTCTTTTTGTTTTTTTGTCCTTTTAAAATTTTTCTAAAGTTGTTCGTTAGTGTGCCATCACACAAGGAAAAATGGATACAAATGCTGGTGGAACTAGAAACAAATAAACACAGAAAGCAGGAATATTCAAGGAAAAGATGAAACATTTCTCTGTTTACTGAAAAGAAAAACCCTATTTACTTTTTAGTGGGCATTGAAACATTTTTACCTGAGTGTTTTGTCCCTGATATCACATCCTGTGTTTCAAACCAAAAGCAATTATCATTTCAGTATTTCATGGTACTGTGCTTCTAGGTGTTTTGGTTTTTTTTACTTTCTTCATTCTGACAGATGCCTTTCTTGCATAGAAGTCTTCACAAGCTGTCTTATGCTTTAAAATGCATCTTTGAATCTGGAATTTTTTGAATGTATTATTTGTAAACAGCAGATCTCTCTGTAGTCTTTTATGGACTGTTTTAAAATTGAATATATTAGAGAAAATAAAGATTTAATGGTTGAATACAAGCATTCATTTCAATCTAGTTAAAAGACCAGCGTAGACACACTTCAGAGTAACCAGTAAATATGTAATTAATTTATCTACTCTATAGTTAGTTACTTAGTACTTTATGCATTTTTATGAGACTTTTCATTTGATGTACATAGCAATAGTCTTCCCCAGGTCTGTTGCAATTTCTTTAATTTTTAATTTATTTTGAATTACCTGTAACATGACTGGAGAATGAAGCCCGTATGTAGAAACATTATCAGAATCTGGGGAAATTAAGTACTGCAGAATATACTACATTGCAGTTTTAATATATTTTTGCAATATTTTCCTATGCAAATTTTTGTATATATTTGTGCATGAAGGTGGCATTGTCAGGATTATAAAAGTTTTAAATAAAATTGCTTCATTGAACAGGATAAATTTCCCAAAGAGGTTTAACTACTGTATCTATTTCACTCCAATGTCCTAAATTTGTGTGCTTATGAGCCACTTTGTAGATCTATGAGTACTTGAGTAATGGAAATGAATTTGAATATTGGTGTAAAAGAAATTTGGATGTCACCAGAAGTTTGTAAAAGTCACTGAGAACAAGAAAACAGATCTGTGTTGTAGAAAAGTCTAAGCAAGTACATTTGGGGGGGGTTTTCTCTATCTTTAATAAATATTGCTAATCAGAAAATAAAGTATTCCTGAAAGAGGATCGTGAGTTTCAAATAAAACAGTCAAAACAGTTTAACATTTGGAAATGTTAAACTTGCAGTATTCTTGCACAGAAAGGGCAGCTGAAAAGCCTCTGTTGGGATATTTGGCTGGCTGGGACTGGCATCAGAGTCTGTGTGCTTTCCCTAATCATGGAACTATCTGGAGGGTATAATTATCTGTCAGGGGGTGTGTTTCTGACACTTCCAAAGCATTGCCAAACCACCAGGGCTGTTGGTGGGCTGTGGGGCAGGTTTTGATATGAAAGTGTTTACATCTTGTGTCATCCTAGCTGATTTTATAACATTGCATGAAATAATGAAGAAGGAAAGAGATGATAAAGATCTTCCCATGAAAGTTCTTGAAATTTGTTGATTACTTTTGGGTATTTTTCCTGTCTGGGTTGTGACTGCTACAATCATTTTCCCAGTTGTTGAGAACACTACAGAATCTGCAGAGATGTAGCAGACACTGCAGTTGTTGCTGCTTCTTCAGTGGAATATAGTGGAAACTTATTTTATAAGAATAGAGAGTTTCTTGCTGACTTTTTACCCAGAATTTTTTATCTTGAGAATAGTCAACTCACCTAAAATAATTTGAGAAGGGTGAAAATCTTTATATAATAGGTCACTAAGCAAGAAAGCACGTTTTTGTTTTGCCTTAAACCTCTTATTGCTAATATTTTTAAGAAAGCAGGAATTGTGGTGACTGTAAGCAAAAGGTTTTTATAAGCAAAATTTCAGTTGCAAATGATTTTAAAAGGAGTCAGTTCTGTACTGCCTGGTGATATGTACTAACTAGAAGATTGAGGAATTCTCCATTGCTAGCATTCAGATACTTGAAAAAGATTATGCACAGGCAAAAGAGAAGAACCTGCCATTGCACAGCACTGGGTGTGTGAGCACACAGAGGTGTCTGCCCTGAGCTGTGTCAAAGGGGCTGCACCTCTTTTCTTTGGAGCCTGACAGAGTCAATAGTCAGCACTGCTTATTTTACATTTGTAGCCTGATTAACAGCAGCAAATCACCATAAAATCTTCATTGTACAGGAGAGAGAATCATAAAAATCCCCAGCATTTTGCTATTTGTTTTCTTGTGAGCTGTGCATTAAAAGTGCAATAAGTTTTCTTGAGGATAGTTCTCCTGTGCAGTATTCTACCCTATGTGAAGAAAATCTTTCCTTGGTGTCAAGAGAATGGGTTTCAATAGCAGATGAGAATGAGGACTGAATGTTCACATTTAAACCAATGCTGGCCGTGTGTGCCGATGGATAGAGGAAGAAGTGATTCCTCCAGCTCTGGATTCAGATATGGAGGGAGAAGAGCAGGGAGAGTGGAGCACTGGGGAAGGGAGTATGTTCTGCTCTGTGTTAAGGAAATGTCCCTGTTTATACATGTTTCTCTATTTCTCTCTGTGCTTGAGTAAAAAGTAGACTGCTTCCTGAATCAAAATATGTCTGAAACATGTAGTCCACATATGAAACTGGACACTACATTTCATATTGTAAGATCTTGAGGGAAAGGGGTCTTTTATATAAATTTGCATTATACACATTTTTGGAAACTTTTAAAAATTTTTCTATAGAGGCACAGAACTTGCAGAACTTGCACTTCATTTCACAGGCTCCATATAAATAATACTGCATAAAGTGCCAAGTGGTTTTCTGCTGCAAATCTTTTAGTGAATTTTCATATGCTGACATTACTCAAGTTATTTATTGGTACTGATCATTGGTGAGAAAAAGAAAATGTTTCCTGTCTCTAACCAGCTGAACAGATACATCTTTTCCTAAAGTGCATTTCTCAGTTGAGCAATAGTCTATTTGGATTTAATGAGTTTATTCTTGTTTCCAGACCTGGAGGTTGATTCAAAATATTTTCACAGTTTCAAGTACAACAGGTTTGGTTTTGTGTTTTTTTTCCCCCTCCAAGCAGCACTGTAGAAATAACTCTTAGAGAATTTAATTTCCCATTCTGAAACTATTTTTAACTGAAAGAAAACCAAGGGATGACTAAAAATTGTGGGCTTATTGGTGATTTGAGTTCTTTCAGTGGAGTCCTTTATATGTAAATGCAGGTGTACATGTTTGTGAGCATGTAGATGCAACTTTAATACCCACAATATTTTTCACTGTGCTCTAAGGTATTTTGAGAACAGCAAAGAATCAAAAATGATACTATGTTAGACAAATGAAAAAAATTCAGAGAATTTTGGGACAAAGGCCAAACTTTGCATGGATTCCTTGTAGTTTTATTCTGTGCTACAGAAAAAAAATGTTACTCAGGATTCTGCATGAAAACTAGTCTTTAAAATATGTTTCTTTGATCAGATGCTACAATATGTGGAGAGCTAGGGTAGTGCAGGAGGGTATCTTCCCTGATAACTTGCAGCTGTACTGATTACCAAAGAAGCATCAGTCTGCAGGATATAAAGGAGTAGGCCAGTTTTCCTCCAGCCACTGACATGTGAAGGTGGGATGCAGAGAGATCAGAAGGCTGTTGGCTGTGCTGAGAGGAGCCAGGGGACACATAAGGTAGGATAATGTTGTATGAGGGACAGTCCAGGGTTAGATGGAACAGGGAAAGCTTGGGGTAGCCAGCCATGCAGAAAGATAGAAGGAACCAGAGCCATGGAGACTGCTCATAGGTAAAGGAATCAGTGCAAGCTGCTAATAAGAGAATGGAGCCAGAATTGACAGAGAGGTCTATAAGACAAGGAGACAGAGTTGGAAAGGACTGACAGAGAGGCTTAGGAGAAAAAGAGACAGTGTTGTATAAGAAAAAGGTCTGTAGAAGAAAAGGTGTTGAGTTCAGAGTTGTATGATAATAAGAACTGAAGATGAAAATGTACAGAGTTTGTGAATGAAGACTGGTAAGGAATGCAAATGAAAGAGCTGATGGTGTTGCCAGCCCTATTTGTCTTGACTTAGCTGTGACAATAATATAAATTGGTTCAAATGATCATGCACAACTTGTAAACACAGAAATTGAGATATATTTTGGCTAGGCATTGACAGCATAAATTCAGGATTCACAGACCACCGTGACAGGGTGAATATTTTACTTTGATAGTGTGCTCTAGTGTTAATTTACTAATATAATTTTACTGCATTTGATTTTTTCTCACACTCTTCAATATGGTAAACATATGTAATTCACTTCTCTGCATGACTAGCATTTTTATCTTGTAACATTAAATCCTGTCATTGCTTTTTCAAAACCACTTAGAAAATATTAAGTAATCATGAGGGTTTTTGCTAATTGCATGGGCTTTAATTTGTCACTTTAAGTGTTCTAATTATTTCTTCGTGAGCTTATCAGCAAACTCCTAAATAGGACCTCACTGCAAATTAGGCCCTTGGGCCAGGTTATTTATTTTGACCCGAACTTCAATTGAATATTATGATTAAAAATAAGTGAAGAATAAATACACTTTAATAATAGTCTTTAAAATTGGAAAAATTAAAATCTAAGCAAAATGTAAGATAAACTATCACGTATTTTTATAATAATGGAAGTTCTGCCACATCTTCTTGAAGCTATGAATGCTACAGCTATACAGCAATTTGAATATTGAAAATAGTCCTTCCCAAGCACTTTTTGAGAAGTTTATGCTAAGTATGGCATATGAAACTAAACTGACTGACCTTATTTCAAACTTACACTGAAAGACTCGTAACAGTTTGTCCAAAGTTCAGTTTGTTGAGTAAAAGTATTGTAGAGGCAGAGGAGAACTGATCTTTCTCTCTTCAACACAGCTGGATGAACTTGGACTACCCAGCATCCCACTTTTTATTCCTACTCAAAATAATCACTATAAAATATATTTATCTGCATCAGAGATTCTTCAGGTGGGAAGAGCTTCCAATTTTTAATACTTTCAACATGCCGTAAATATGAAAAAAAAAGTGTTATAACCAATAGAAAATAGATTTAGTAGTGATCACTGGCTTCAGTCAACATGTCAAGAAGACAGACCTAAACCAGCATCCTTTTAATGTCACTTCACTGCAGCCTTAAGCTGAAGGAGAGAAACAGAGATCTGAAACAAGACTACTCCACTGGAAAAAAAAAAGAATAGGAAATAATTATCTGTATAGCAGCTCTTTGAAATAAAGGTTTTAGGTTTGTAGGTATTCCCAACCAAAGTTGCAAAACTGATGTGATAAAATTCTAAAAAGTGCAAGCATTGGAAAATTAAGTATGGTGTAGAAGTGTGAAACTTTCTTTCAACGCTGCTCAGATTTAATGTATTCAGTTTTGGGCATGTCAGAAAAGATGGGGATGAACTATACAGATGAGAGTCTGTATAAAAACAATGGCAGTTATAAAAAGTTTAGAAAAATTGATAGCTTAAAGAAGAGGAGAATGAGAGAGGCAAGATAAGTCTTTAAATGCCTTAGAAAGCTGCAGCAATGTTGTTCACCTTATTCCAGGTGGCTAAAAGCAGAAATGGTGAATCTAAATTACAGTGAAATAGTTAAGATTAGACATTGGATATACTTTGGAGTGGGAGGATAGCAAAACATTGGAATATATAAGACTGTGAGCCCTTCATAACTGTAAGCCTTGAAGAGCTCCCTGGCACAGGCTGCTGATTCCATTCTGGAATAGCACAAGCCAACTGTGGGACTTTCTGCAGTCCATTTTGGCCCTATGGTGCTCTGCTAGTAATCATGAAGTGTTCTTACCTTGGGATAGTCCACTAGTCAGCCTTCTCTGTTTATGGTATGTCTTAAGCCTTTTAAAGCTGTCAGCCTGGCTTCTCAGTTAGAAGTATCTCCATAAGAAGTAACAAAAATGGTACAAAGCCCTGTGACAGACTTCATTAACCTACTGTGAGTCCTTATGTACTGAGCACTTTAATAAACCAAGTGCTATCTAGGGCAATAACTGCTGGGATAATTAATAATTTTGGTGTGTGATGAATCAGTCCCATTGTGGAGAAACTTGATTCATGAGATGAGACTAAAACTAATTCCCTTGAACTGGTCTGAGAGGGTGTTAAACATTGAGGCGCCTAGCTGTGCACTCTGAGTAGCAGAAAATCCAGCTTTTCCTGTCATTTGGTCCCAAAGGCAGATGATATAAAAAGCTTTGGGAGACATTCATGGCATAAGGAATCACCACCAGCAATATTATCCATACTGTCCTCTGGTTAAGGCAGTGAATCTAGAGTCAGAAATTCAGTTGAGTAGCAAGTGGGACAACTCCAAACTTCAACACGCAGATTCTGCTCTACTCAAATTTGATCATAAAAAAAATTAAGACTGAAGGAGCAGAAACAATCTTGCACTGCCTTATTGTCTTGGTTATACTGATGACTTGTAAATCTGTTTTTCCACTAATGTTATTGGTCCTTTGTCTTGTGTCCCAGGCTGGATCTCTAATATGAGGTTTTTTAATTATCTTATCGTTCCAAAACAGAACTCTATTCCCTTCTTTTCTATCACAAATGACAAGAACATTATTCTTCTTGTCACTCAGATTCAGTGGCTCAGGGTTATTTTTTACTCTTATTTCCTCATGCTTCATTCATCCTGACCAGGACCAGATCCTACATATTTTTATTTGATATTGTTCAGATCCATATTTTCCTTTGATCCTCCTGGTAAATTTCTTATTCGGACCTTCTTGCATAACTTTCACAATTTTCTTCTTTCTCTTTTTTTGGTTCATTTGCAAATCAAATGTTGCCTCCCTTAAAGCAAATTGTAGTCACAAAATTCCTTCTTTTAGTCTGCTTGAGTTTTCATATCCCTTCCTGGTTTATATTCTCAAGGCCTCTTGCCTCAAATTTAAGATACTCACTTAAGCTTTACATGTGTGCTTCCTAAATGTGCTGAGCAGTCCAGCAATAGATTGAGAGGGGGTGGAAAACGTTGGTGGAACCAAATGAAGTATAAGTGCTACATAGATTATTTTTGAGAAAGTTTGTTTGTTAGGTCCAAAGTCTTGGGAGATTTTTCTCTGAACTTTGTCTTTTGTGTGTGTTTTTATTGTATAATCAAGTGTTATGTCATGCCTTTTCATTCTATTTGCACTTGTAGGTGCCTCCTTCTACTTCCAGACTTGTCTGCATGTTGAAGACGGCTTCTTTCACAGCTGTATTGTTTTCTATAGCTATGTACCCATGAGAGAACCTCATGAGCTCATCAAAAAAGCCTGTGCTGCATTTGCTTATGCATCCTTTTTATAAGCCCACTTCTGTCTTCTTGCATACATCAATTCAGAGTTTCCACATACAGAATTTGCTTCTATTCTTTATGTACAATTCTGTAGTGGTTTGTCATTAGATAATACATTTATTTAGGCACAAACTATCCTTTAAAGCATCTAAAAAGCTTCCTACAATACTGAGGCAGAAGTCCACAGAACTGAAATGAATTTATTTTGCAAGCTACTAGTTGCCTTTTCTGCATTCTGAGTCCTTGTTCTTCCATTCTAGCTTCCATTAAGGCATGAATTTTTTCTGTTGAAAGGTAAAATATACAGCCTGCCTGTGAGGCCACTATTAATTCCACACTATCTCTCTTTTATAGTGCAGCTGGCACCCTACCCTCAGGAGAGCAAGCTCATCACTTCTAGCACATGCTTGTTCTGTACCAGTTCAGGCAGCAGGAATCCTAAGTTAGCTATCAAGTATTGGTGTTGCCTGTGGCAGCTCAGAGCAGTCGACAATGCCTCTGGGCCAGCTGAAAATAATTTCTAGCACAGTTGGAGTGAAACTACAGAGGTGTAACAAAGACAAGTCCTGAGGACGGTGATATTCAGTGTTCTCTCCAGCAATAAACAAAGATTTGCAAAATCAGTAAAATAAAATAAAAATAGTATGGATTTAATGCAGCTTTTGAAAATATCACATCCTGTCCTGGGTGTGAGAGTAACAAAACTACCTGTGGTCATATATGAAATTATATTTCTGACTTTTCAGATGTTATATGCTTCTAACACTGAATTCTCAACTTCATTTATTTTTATTTTAGTAATGCTTTTCATACATTTGTGCATTTTGCACAAGGATTTCCAGTCAAGTGTTCAGTTAAAGGACAAAATAATTAGCCATTACCAGGTAGTTTGAAGCATCTCTTTTATGGCTGAAGCTTCCAAATAAGTATAGATTATTGTTATTTATGTGATGATACTTTGCGTTTTATTTAACCATTTGGTCAGTGCTGCAGAAAAGTCATAGTCAGAAGATTTATTTGTCCTTAAAACACATAATGCTGTCCAAGAGTAATGTGTCTTTCTATGCTTATATCTGCCTTTACTGTGCTTTCCAATTCTTAGGTTAGACAGAAGTACTTAAATGGCTCCTTTACCTTCTCAGAATAATTCTGAATATTTTCAAAACACAGATTTTTTAACTTCATTGTTTTGTTCAACTGAGTGTGTGTCAAAGGCAATTCTCCTTCTCCAAATTTTTTAAACTGATTATAACTTGCTCCCTGCTTTTGAAGAATTATGAAGAGTGGGAAGACTGCCTTCCCTTTAGTGTTACTCTGCTGCCATGCAACACTTTAGACTTTCCTGTCATCCTATTACCATAATAATTGGCACTGTTTTCTCTATGTCGTCTAGAGAATTATTCCACAAAAAGGGAGAATCTGTCTCTCATTAGGTCCCCAGCTGATGGGTAACTGTATCATGCTGATTGTATTGAATCCAGCAGTGATAGACAATGGCACTACTTTTTTTTTTTTTTTTAAGATTATAATATAGGGTTTTGTGTACTGAAGTCTTTTGGTACTGTGTTGAATTGAACATCCTCTCCTTTCCTAAAACTTCCATCTTCTCCCTGGCTGAGTTGGTGTTACTGAGGTGCAGAATCTGTCCAGCCAAGACTTCTATCCCTCATTTTGTTGGTTTGTGTTTCTCAGCACAAAAAGCTCTGCTGTGCACCCAGTGGTGACCTAGCCCTTGCAGCTCACAGTGGTCCTGTGCTGCTCCATCATTTTTCTGGGGAGACAGAGACTTCTGCAGGGTTTATGGAGCCTATTTTTGTTCCTTTTGAACTGTCTGGAGCCAGGGGAGTGATGCAGGCATGGGCTGAAGTGGAAAGGAAAGCACAAAGGGCTGGAGGCAGAGGGGCAGAAGGACCCACTAGCATGGTGCTGGCTGGGGCAGGGCCACTGAAGGCAGTGCAGAGCAGGGCTCAGGACAATTGCATGGCAGCATCAGGCTGGTCTTGCCCTTCAGTGCTGTGTAGTGTGTAAGCACATAATCTAAATGAATGCATTTGGATACTTTTGGGGTCAAGGTACTTCCATGTAATTAGTGTGCTGCCTATTGCTGACATCTGTCTGGTACAAAGGGAAATACAATCTGCTTATTTCGTGGAGGTTGTCACATGTTCATGAGCTGAGAAAAGCTTTTGGACATTTGGTGATTCTAAATTTGACTGTGGTCAGAGGTTAAATGTTGAGAATTCTATCATGTGTTCGCCCATCTGGTTCTCAGTTATTTTTGTGACAAGGCAGTATGTGGCAATAACATATTATTATTGTTTGATAATAGTTTTAAAGTATTTTGTCAAAATGGCTATTAAATGTATTATTCTGTATCTGGAAAGTGTTCTTCCCACACATGAACTGTTTTTCTCCAAAAATTACAGATTAGATACATTTTAGAGAGTAACCCCCTCTTGACTATATCCATGTTTTTTTTCAGTGGCATGCAGTATGCCTTTTGAAGCTCAGGAAATGTTCTTCCTTATCCATGTAGCTTAAAATCTACCAGCTGGGTGCTCTTGGATTTCAGTACTGGCAGTTCTTTTTTTTTGCCTTAGTCACTTGGTGGCTGTGCTGCTGAGCTCTTGCAACATTCTTCAAAGCAGTAAACTTCCTCTGAAGAATTCAGCTGAGTGTCCCAGGCCTGCATTTTGTATATATGCACATATTTTGGAAGGAACTTTTGTTAAGTTACTTAAGTTCTAAACATTAAGTATATGCAATTTCATTACCTTGCACTCTCAATAGATGTCATAGATGTTCGTCTTACCTGAAAATATTTTATAATTTCTGGAAATTTTTCAGTCTTATTTTAGAAATTATCATGTTTGTCTGGCTTGTTCTTTTTTAAATATTATTTTTTATTAATTTGTTTTTGTCTTAATTTTTACCTGCACAGTAGCAGTCATTCCTGCAGTCATTACTTGTTAGTCTCTTACACTAACTTTGTCCAGAAACATGAAATGTGCCTTTAGACATTATGGTTGTAAGCATATTGGTTAAAAAAGAAATTCCAGCAAAGAGTCTGTGAAATAGTAAATAAATTTGGATGTTTTTATGAAAATAAAATTTTGAAATCCCTTACTCAAAACATATTGCATATAATTAAAATATCAACTGGCATGTTTGGAAAATTGTCATAAAATATAGTGTTACAGGCATACTCAGCAATGAGAAAGCCTTTTGAGCTTTTTCTGTAACAAAGAATATATGGAGAGCAAAGTAAAACAGCTGTGATCCAGACCCACAGTAATGTTGCAGGATTAATAACTGTAGACTAAAATTCAGTCCCTTCTGAAATTGTGTGTGAGAGGCAATTGTTTGTGTGTTTGAAAGTGGAAGGTTTTATTTATTTATTTCAATTTCTTTTCTGCTTTTCATACAGAAAATAAAAAAAGACCCTTTGGACTTGAAGCAAAGACCCCAAGCAGCATTCTGATTTGCCTCACTCAAGGTCCCTACTGTATTTATTTTCCTGAAGCTTTTTTCTTTCCTTTCTTTTTTTAATAAACACTTATAAAACTATATTGCTTGAAGTTGCTATCCAGCCAAAATACCTGTGAAAAGCTTACCTGCCTTGAGTACCTATGTTCCTTTGCTCCTCTGTTCATTTCTTCCCTGTTTTTTCATTGTAGTGTTCCACTTGCCCTTCCTGCAATCTTTTCTGTATTTCTAGAAACACGTTGTCTTGAAGGATCAGATCAACTTCATTTACTATGGAATTATGTGGAGACTCTCAGTATGAGACAGTGGCTGACTTGTGTGCCAATTTCCATGTGGAAAACTAAAACTCTTGCCCAGAAAAATAAGATGCCATCAGGAAGTCACACTCTGAAAGAGTCATGAAATAACTCATCTAGGACTCCTGTCAATCTTGATACTGTGTGAATTGGCTACTGATAGCTAAAAAATGTAGATTGAACCTTGGTGTGGTTAAAAAGGAGGTCAGATTAAAGGCAGTGATAAGTGGAGTGTGAGACTGTCTGCCATGTAGGTGTAGTTAAAGGTGAGCATATGGGCAGGTGAATTAGCACCTCCTGGGGTTGGAGGTTTATAGAGACATAGCTTTAAAGTGTAGGTTAACAGGGGAAGTGTTACAGGGCCAGGCAAGATTTGAGCCTGAAAAAGGCATCAGGAAACTGTTCTGCATTGGAAAACCTTACATTGCTCTTCCATAAATATTGTCTGATCAGCTACAAGCAGCAAAGACCAAACATTGCAGCAGTGTTTTGAGGTGGGCATAATTAGATGTGGATGTATGCCCACAGTGTAGATGGTTTTATCAGATTTTTTTGCACAGCATTTTTCTGGGAGCCACAAAAACAGAGTGGCTTGTAACTCTATAATATTAGGCAGTAATTACCACTATCTGTTTTATTATGTTTTTCAAGTCTTAAAATATGGCCTCCTAGTAATACCTCAGAATGAGTACGGGCAAAGAAAATCTATTTAGTCTTCATTTCTATATTTTAGATTTTTAAAAAGTTTTTTTTTTTTTCTGTGTATTGATACACTTGAAAATACTTTTACATCTTTCTCTTTAGGTCTGTTTTCCCCATTAAAAAAGCCATGCTGACTTTTCCATCCTGACTTTTCTTTATTCTGTTTGAATAGGAACTGTCATTTGGATGAGAAATGATCTGTGCCATCAGTCAATTTTCAGTTGTCTGTTTTCTGTCTTCAGTAACCTCAACTACTTTTTTTGCTATTTTTTTTACTTCCTGCAGTATTTATTTTTTTGCCTTAGTTCCATGGATCACTGATTTGAACAGTCTTTGAGATCCTTTAAAATATTGATACATAATTTTGCCATAAACCTGCATTCCTTTACTCCTAAGATGAGCTCTGTTGACAATAGGCCCTACTAACTCCATGTGTATTTTGTGGCCTAACTCTTTGAATACCTGGTTTTCCTGTAAAGTTTCAAAAGTAAATTTAAGTACTTGAGATTCAGTTTGAATTTTTCCAGACTGTTGCAATATCTAGCTATTTGTGGCTCTGTATGTTCTTTATATAATAATTTTAAATTAAATACCTTGGATTTAAATAAAATCCCAATTTAAAACACTTAAACACACTTGTATGTTGTGTATTTAAATCTGATTTTAAGATCTCTATACTCTTAGAAAACTATCAAACAAATTGCCATTGTGACATGAAGTTATGTCAGTGGATAGAGTGTGCCACAATGAAGTTATGCTGAAAGTGATGAAGTGATTTTTGAAGAGTTGTGTGAAGCTGTAAACATTTTGCTTTGTTGTTTACCAGATACTATTTGAAAAGCTGACATCTATGTTTTTAATATGTTTGGTTAGAGTCTAATGGTATGCCACATTCTGATTAATTGAACAGACTTTGTCAGGATGTTTTGTAGGTATGTGAAGATTAAGACTGGAGATTTAACCCAAAATTTTATAGGAGGCATTTTCAATCAGTTACTATTTTAAGTTAAGCTGATGAAGCATTGCTGCTCACCCAAACATATTTTGTTTTGTACCAGATATGAGTTTTTAAATGAAAATGAAAAACACAATTTAACCAGTTTGATGCTAAATACCAGAGGATTTGTTTAATTAGCTGAGTTATCAGATGCATGTGGAAGAGCTGTATTTTTAATATTTCTGCTTTTATGGGGGTATTTGACAGGGAGGACATATACATAAACAAAGACCCTGGAGTATTGCAACAGGGTGTCAATGCAAGACTACTAAATAAAACCAGCAATCAGACTAAGAAGCTGGGTATTTGTAACTGCTGGGCATACTGTGCACAAACACAGGCAGTGTAAATTTTATTTTTTCATCCTTTCTTTTGCCCTGCCTTTCCAACAAGTGTCAAAAAGTGTCTGAAAGTGGCATTGATAGAGGCTTCACTAGAATAAAACTTGCTGTGCTTTACCATGTGCAGTTCTGGGGTGCACCTATAGCAGCATTGCTGATGATGTGTTGTGATGGCCTAGCAGAGAATAAAACAGAAGCTCATACTATCAGAGATAATAAACAGATGGTTTTCTGTGCTGGGAGCAGTAAATACATTGCTTGCTATGTGAAGATCATTTTCTGTGAGTTGTTTTTTTTTTTTTTTAATAAAGATGCCACAGGACAGAAACATAAAGATCAAAACTTTATTACATTAGCAGAGATGTGAAGCAAGTATTTTATTTCCTCCACAACTTCTTAAAAGAAAACACAACTTCAGTAGTTTTCTTTACCAATTGCCTATTTACAAGGAAAAATAGTGTATTTCATAGGGTTACTCTGGATGGCTACACCAGCAGTCTGGTGTACTTAAACTCTGTCAATAGTCCCTGGAGAGAGATGGGATCCTTCAGCAAGCACTTCAGACAGCTGTAGGGTTCTGTGGTCAATCCTTCAATCTCTACAGAAACATCTTTTTCTTTCCCTTCTCTGACTGTGTAGAGGCTCCTGTTGCTTAATGTCATTTGGAGGTATAAATTGGTCTGAAATGGTTCTGGGTACATTGCAGGGGTCTGAAGATGGGAGTGGCAGAGATTCAGCATGGGATTACTAGATCTCTAGTGCTGCTTCTAGTCAGATATCATTTAAACCGACTGATGATCCTAGTTCATGCTGATCAATACATATGAGTATATCTGGTCCTTTTAATATCTTGGAAAGATTTGGAAAACAGCTTTCATATTGTGATTTCAGCATTATTTTAGCTATGCTGGGACTATTGCTTGAGAACGAACACTTGGTATTTTTGGTAAACTTGGACAACAGAATGTTTGTTTTATTTACAATTTTGAGGCAGGAATTTTCCATAAAATTTATAGAAATTCTCACTGGCTGTACTTGGAAGGCAGCAGGAAACAATGTGTAGAACTAAACCTCTGTCTCCCATGCCCCAGGAAACAGAGACCGTTTCGTAGTATTTTTATCATGTATAGATCTGGGTCTTAATTAAATATAAATATTTCAGGTGTGTCAACCCATAATTACTATTTAAATTTTTTATTGATTCCAAAAAAAGATAGCACATATGTCCATAACTATTCTTCAGAGTGGTACCTTGGCAATGTTGAACTGTGAAACTAATTGTTGCTGGAAAAAGAGGCTCTCTATACTGAGAACCTAAACAATTTGCCAGGTTTTGGTGGCAGGTAAGCCTTTTGGTTTTATTTTTTCCTTTTGCATCATAATTAATATTCTTAGTGTGTAAATGAGCACCAAATCTAATACCCTGCTGAGACTGAACCCTTGTGTCTTATGTATTTTGACCTTTGATAGTACTTGTGCTGCTTATTGCATTCAAAAAGTAAGAACCAAAGCAAGTGTAATGTAATTACCACTATTTGAACAGCACTAGCAAGCAATTGGTGCTTGGAGTGATTCTGGAGCCTGACTTTTCAGTGTGATTTTCATAAGTTTGGAATTGCTGTCAAAATTTTGACATACTGATAAGTAATATTAGTGTTTATGAACTGTGGATTTATAATTATGGTAAATGAAATACTTTAGTTTGGCTGTCTTTATTGAAATATATAAAACATTAAATAACATTAGCTGAGCACAAAAATTCTTAAAAGAAGCTTTAGAATGATAACAGAATTTTTTTCATTTCGTGTCCATAAGGGATCTTGGTGTAAAGTCCATCATAATTCTCTGAGCAGAGCTACTTTCCAGGCTATGGCATCATCAATTGCCTTGCTTCCAGCACCTTTCTGTATCTTTTCTTCACTACAGTGCTCCAATATGGTTTATTGCCCTTTTCCTAACTTCTTTCTATAGTGTGCAGACTGCATCTTGGTATTTATGCAATTTCCCTTCTATTTTCATATCCTGCATGCTCATACTGTACAATGAGGAGATAATTGAACTCATGTTGCACCACGTTTTATGTGCAGCTTTTTTCTAAATGCTTTGTGTGCCTCTTCTGTTGAGATAAGTCTCAATTTTCTTCCTCCCTAATGACTGCATTGAGGATTTGCTAAGAGTGCAGTGACAATGCATGTGAAGGAGCTCTCAGTAACTGACTGATGACACTTCAGCAGCTAATTGCTCATATAATTTTACTTCATGACATGGTTCATACACCTGTTTTGCTTAGTGCATAACTTTGGAAATCTACACGGTGAGTGAAGCCTTGCCAAAATGTATGAAATATATTCCAAATTCCACAAACATAATTGGAATTTCTAAGGATCTACTCTGAGTTATTCCTTTTTCTCCCACTGAAAACTCTGCCAATAGTAGATATTACTGACAGAGTGTGCTTGTGAAATTTCTTAAGTTTTTACATGATTTTGTTTCATTTGTCATTCAGAAAGTTAGTTTTTGCTTTCAGTAAAAATGGCAGATGAAATCTCTTTTTAAAAAATCATCTGATTATTGTGAAATTCTGCAGAATTAAGAAATATGTTGAGTTCAGTTTCTGAAAGGAGTCTAAATGCCACTGGGATAAGTACTTCATGAGAGAAGAAATGAAAGGACAAGGCAAAAAAAGGTCACTTTAGTGACTTTCACAGCCTGTGCAGAAATGATAGTCCCAGAAATAAAGCACAGCACTACAAAAGATGAAAAGGGAAACTTAAAGCTGGTGCAATTATAGTTGCTGCTTGAAGCTGTAGTGATTGGGAAAACCTGGTTTTTGATGCCTAGTTTAATGATACATGAAAATACCTAAACAAACATTGTGTGAAACATACAGTGAAATAAAATGGTTTTTGAGCAAAGGAATTCTAAAGATTCTACTAATTTCTGTATCAGTGTATTGTGTAACCTCCAGAATATCATCTGGATTCTCCCTGAATGTTCTGTTGGTTCCTTCAATGTCAGTCCTCTCCTTCCTCCACCATAGTTACTTGCAGATTTTGAAGTTTCTCATTTTATTCCCTAGGTACAGGCAGAACAGTAGTGCCCTGTGAGAGTTGATGAGGACAGAGAGAGACAATGCTAATGGTAGTAACTTGAAACCTGTAATTCTTTCCAAACTGTTGAAAATTGGAGCTCTTTCAAAAATTGAAATGAGTTTGCTCTGGCACAAAAACTGCAAAGGAAGAAAACTGAAGTTTAGGAAGTGTCCAACCAATGCACTTTTCAGTAGTGCCATTTTGAGTGCCAAATTCCTAAGTTCTCTTGTGTCCAGAGGAGGATGCCGTTTTGTAAAGGACTGAAGGAAATGTGTTAATATTACAATATTTATTGAAACTTGTATGAGACTTAGACTGTAGCAGACATTTAAGTGAGCTAAAATAGATGAGATGTTTGTGTCTCTCTCCTCCCCTGTCATTTCCTTTCTTCTCTTACTCCTCTTACTCTCCTCTCCCCCTTCTCCTTCCTCCCTTCCCTCTCTTTTTTTATTTTATTTTTTTTTTCGCCAGCATAGAAAAGACCCTATTGTGGTAAGAATGTCAGAAGTCCTTTTGACATTTCTAGATAGTCAAGAACTTGATGGAATTCAGTAATTTTACTGGAGAGGTTGGAAAAAAATCTATTAGATTAGACTATCTCAATACTCTCTGTATTGACAAAGGCTGCTGTCTTGCCAGTTAATTCACTACAAGGATTAGTGGGTTTTCTCCTTGCTTATGTGCTGCAATTGTATTTCCTACTAGGAAAATAGGCAGTGCTTTCCTTTTTGTCCAGTATTTCCCTTGAGATACATGATGATCTGTGACAATTTTTTTTTTCACAGATGTGATTCCTTATTTTGTTGCCCTCTTCATTGAAGACTCAGAGTAAATAAGACTTTCAATAGTTTTAGTAGAATGTGCAGTATACTTTAATAATGGATATCTTCCATTTTTAATATGGAATAGAGCACAATTAATAAAAAATAAAGGATCTTTGTTTTGTAACAAATTTCATATCCAATGTTGAATTATTTATCCTCATTCTAATTGTGTTACATGATCTGTCCATGCTAATATTCAGAAGAAATGTGTGTAATTTTCTGCCTTGGCCTTCCAACTTAGTATGGAAGGGCTCTTTTGAGCCATTAAGGTAAATTTTTACTACCATAATTATATTATTTTTCTTGGAAATTCCTTTTAAAAATTATTTAAAAACATAGATGGATTTAATTTACATTAACCCTATTTTTATTGCTAGAAGTTCTGTGGCAGTTCACATTCATAAGAACCTGTGAGGAAGTACATCCTGAACATTGACACTGATTTCTCTGAAGTCAAGAACAGTCATAACTGGAAGTACATCGTAATTTTTAGATTGATTTGAAGGAAAGTAACAGTTATCAATGTTAAATTTTATATTAGATTCCTTTCAAATGTGGATTTAGGAAATTCTGGTGTGGTTGCCAGTTTTTCATGTGAAGGCATTGGTTTTCCAGTAGCTTGTCCTCTGATCTTTTTTTGAGGCATACATATTTTTTGTGCATATGGCTTTATGTTACTCCTTAATGTTTTTGAGATTGTATGAGTAAAACTAAGAAGGATTTATCCAACAGTTATATTCAGCTTAATCTGATCATGTTAAAAATAAGTATGCCTGCTTTTTGAGAAGTCTCATTTTTATAGAGTTAAAACTGAATATAACACATACTTTTTAAATATTCTTACTGATCCCATTATTCTTTCTGTGCATTTTACAAATAGGATGTGATGTTTTGAGTATGCTTCAGGCTTCAGTAGTTTGTATAATGTTCTATTTTCTGCAGCAAAAGCATGTCAAGGTGATCTCTGTGGGTGGTTAATATTTTCTGGAGTTTATTCTTCGACCATGAAAATATGCAAAACTGAAGAGCTTGGTGGTATGTCATATTCAGATATTTTATATATATATATTTGTTTCAATTTTATCATCATTAAAAAATAACAAAAAAATCCACAAGTGTAGTAACAAATACTGTTTGTTCATGGATGAATGCAGTATTTGTCACTCCTGACTTGTGCTTGTGGTTATGCTGGTGAGCAGTTCTTTCAATGGCTTAAATTGTAGGGTAAGAATGTTGTATAAATGGAATATTTTAAAACATAATGCTCAAGATCATAGGAAATCATAGGATATGGGGGGAAATGTAAAAATCATAGCATGTTTGCATTTTAACAGAAATACTCTTGATTTGTTTGACAGAATTGTTCTTTTCTGTATTTTCAAATATAAATACTTTTAAAAACAATTATAGAAAGCAACAGTAACAACTCTATAAAATAAATGCATAAATATTGTAACAGTATTTCTATAGGGAAGGATTGTTATAAGTCTGTTAAAGAACTGAAACAGGTAAAAGTTGAATGTAAGTACTGCTCACTATGCTTTTAGTATTGTTACAATAATAACAAGAAAAATTGGAAGGCAAAATGTCAAATTTATTCATGCAAATAATGCATTTGATTTATAAAAAAGGATATTGAAAATCTACTAAGGATTTCAATTAAATGCATACTTTTTTCCTTTCAAGATTAAAGCAAACATATAAGGAAATTAACTCTTGCTAAGAAATGTTAATGTGCATTCTGGTTGCTGGCTGATACCATGTTTTATCATTGCTTCTTTTGGTTTTGTTTCCTTTAGCCTCTATCTCTGGGACATTGTATTTCTGCTGTTTGTATAGCATATAGGAAAAGTGGGTCTTAAGTTTTAAATGGGAACTCTCTGAGATACACTGTGGATCATTACCTTGCTAAGGTTTTCTTCTCTGACACAGTGTATCTGCAGCAGAGATTTTCATATTTCCCTTGCCATTACTGGCAGGTTGATTTACCTCATTAAAAGGCTTCAAAACCACACTTGCAGTGACTCCAAACCCAGCTTCTTGGTTGTTGATGAGAAATTTGTTCTTTTGGAGCTTGAGCAATGTATAGAGTCTGTGATTCACTTTAGTGCACACCTCAGGGCATCATCAGAAATACCATACTAATGTTCTCCAGCAACAAAGCAAAGCAAGATCTTTACTCTGCCAAACGAGTTATTGGGCTCTGAAATAGCTGCAAATACATCAAAACCTGTTTCTATGACTGTTTCTGTGTTCAGCTTTCTGGTGCTTGTCTCTGAGAACATGGCCTTTTTAAGGACAGACACAGCTCTCAGAAGCAAAAAGACACAGCTGAGGTGATGTCCAGTGTGTTACCTTTGGTTTTTTTGGGGGAGGGAGGGATCATTCTCTACACAAGCCTTTCACTTCTCAAGGCAGCAGGACAACTACTGCTATAACTACTGTTAAGATACGTCTTGTATCCTAAAATAAGTTAATATTCATTGTTCTTTTCTCACTCCTTCATACCATAGGTGGAATGGGAAATTTGCTGTAATCCTAAAGTTCTAGTTCTAGTGATACAGTTTTAGGAAGAGTTGGGCGAAGTGTTTGTAGTGTTATGTTGCTAATCCCACAATGACAGTAGCAGTTCCTGACACATATTTACCTTTCATAGACTCATATCTCTTACTGCTACTCTTCCCTCTGCAGTGGGGAGAAGTTGCCACAATAAACAACAAATGCTACAGGGGTCCACACAATAAGTATCTTTGTATAAAACAGCAAAAGTTTGTGTTATAGAAAATGTTGCTGTGTTATAGGGCTGTGTTCTTAAGGGGAAGCCAGGTGATCTGTGCCTGGTGGGAGGCAGCAGCCACTTGACTCACCATGTTCCAAATGGTTAGTTGATCTTTCTCTGTTCTCTGGTAGTGAAGTTTATAAATATATTTTGAAAGAGAAGCAAAGTTTTGCTTACATTAGGAATTTGATCATACCATCAAATAAAATTTGAGTTACTTCATCCATCTGGTATTCTATTATTGTGATATTTTGCTAGCCACAATGACAATTTTTATAGTTAGGTGTTTCATTTTTGTGAATATATCTATTGCTGAGAGGTGCCCCATCCTGCCATCTCTGATAGTGGTGAATCTGCTGCTCCTCCAAACCCATCTACATATCCTGGAGGCAAAGGTTTCATTGAAAACTCATCCTGTTTATGGTTCTGCACTGCCCAGAAGACACTTGAATACTTACTGTAGAATACTCTGGTATAAAATATACATTCAAAAATTCTAATTACATTAGATCAGTTGCTTCTCTTTGTTACAGCAACTGTATTATTTCTTCTAACTTGCAGTAGGTTGCTTTGTTACATCATCTCCATATATCTTTCATTGCCTCCTGTTCAGAGAGGCTACACATGGTTCCACAATACATCTGATGATGGGTATTTCGATGAACAAACAGCAAAATATTTGTCATAAACAGCATTATGGCAGCTGCAGATTTTTTCCGGTATATTATTTGATTGCTTTTCTAATTGTAAAATTGTAATGGCAGTTAGAAATGGAAAAACATTGAGTCATAATAGCAAAACTTATCTCAGAAATTCCTGTGTGCAAGCACTTCTGACTTGTCAGGGTTTGTAAAATTTGGTTGCATAAACATAAGAATTCAGTAAACTGAACTGAACTCAAGTTACTGATTTGTAAATGGCAGTGAGTCGTCCATTGGCTGTATTTGCCATCCAAGGTTTTTATGCTATCTGCAGCTGGTGGGCATTTCCATTCCATCTGAAATAGGTGGAGAAATATGAAAACAACAGAAAATATATATTCCACTTGAGTGGAATTCTTTTAAGGAAGGCCATTAAAAATTGTTTATACCTGACATGTATGGAAATTTTGGAATTGATTACTTAGCTGTTGAATGCAACAGCAGTACTTTACTTTCTCTTCCAGCAAAATTAATTAAGCAATTCAAGTCATCTGTTGCTTGGCTGTTCACATATAACATAGGGATGTAGAACACTAAATTTAAACTTGTTTTGGAATTAACTCAATACTAACCAAAATCCCTCAATTTTACATTCTGGTGATTGAAAGAGAAGAAGCAGAATTAGCCATTGCAATTTGGTCAGACTTTATCAACTCCAGCAATGAAAGAAAAAAAAAGCTTGCAAATACATACAGGTTTCACTGCATGTCAGTGAACTCTGTTTCAGTACTTGTCTGGCCCATGAAAAAATAACATTGGAATTATCAGAAATTTGTGTGTTTGCTTTTAAATTTAATATTAATTAGTTTTAGCATGTATTTTATATTAATTTGTTGGGCTAAAGTTGTAATAAATCATATGGAGAGTTTGGCAGCAGGAAAGTGGTTTATAAATTCATGAAAAAAGAGCAAGGTTAAGTATGGAATTCTTTGGCTAAACATTTGAAGAGCTTCCAAATGTAAGGATTTACTTGAACAGATTTACATGTTGCTGTAATTGCCCACTACTGAAGCCATGCAAAAATAATGTAAAACCTTCTAATGGTAGCCCAATAGCTCTTTACTTGACAGGGTGGGCTTTGTTATGTGTCCTGCAAATCTGAGATAACCTGAGAGGTCATCTGTAAGATATGGCACAGGAGACCTGCCCCCTTCTGAAGTGACAGCTGGAGACCAGATGGGATTACCTTGGACACTCTCTGTGCAGCTCAGGAGAGCCTGACATGTTTGAG
This sequence comes from Erithacus rubecula, assembly GCF_903797595.1. Classification (NCBI taxonomy): domain Eukaryota; kingdom Metazoa; phylum Chordata; class Aves; order Passeriformes; family Muscicapidae; genus Erithacus; species Erithacus rubecula. The sequence goes on from NC_136686.1 coordinate 44,617,092, forward strand.
GAGTTACCAAGAAGAGGGATTTTTTTATTCTTTGCAGCATAGGACTCCTACAGAAATGAGGGGCCAGATATTGTTTGTCTCAGGCAAACAGTTTTATTACAGTCAGTAGAGTCAATAGAATGCTGAGTCAGAGAAGCTGAAAAGATCCAGTTTTATTTTTCCCTATAACATATCAGCTGCAAAGTATGCAGTCAAGGTGAAGTCGTAGATATGACAGCATTGAATGAATTCCAGCTGTGGAATCCATAAATAAAGGAATTTCAAAAGTGCTCAGTTCTAGTTTAAAATCTGTTCTGCTGCAATCAGTGGGAATTTTGCTATTGAAGAGTAGCCTAGTTACATCAGTCCTGAGCTACCCTGAAAATGTTTTCCATGTACTCACATTTATGAAAGGACCTCTTACAGTACAGTGTTTAACAGTAGCATCACATGAAATTAAATTTTTTTCTTTTGTATTCCACTGAAAAGTTTCAGTTGCTTTAAATCAAGGACAGTTTAAATTTCCCCCAGGCAATACACAACACAAGGCCTTTCTAAGACTGCTGGCAGGCAGTTTTCAAAAGGGTCCTTTTTGTATTACAGTTCAGGGCAGCAGGATCATTTTTAAATAAATGCTTCTTGACATCAGTAATCCAGGACTTTAATCTCTTTTACTTTACCTTTGACACCAACATATTGGTGCTTGTTTTCACATACATTTTAACAATTCCACTGTTTATTCTTTCATTATTCCCATTAATTTTTTTGTCTTTTCCTTCATCTGTGTTGTGTTAGTTTTTCCTCTCTTCTTCTTTCATTACTTAACTCTTCAGCTGTTTGTGTTTATCCTGTTAATCTATGCACAAGACTCAGGCAAAGGGGCAGGTGGAAAAGCTGCTGCTGAGTAACATCTGAAGTGCATCTGCTGTGCTGTGACAGATCATCTGAGGCCATTAAATATCAGCTCACTTGATCTCTTTAATTTACTGGAATTATACATTTTTCCTTGTGCTTACGTGGTCACATGTGCACCCAGTGCTCTCCCAGAGTAGTTAAAATTTACAACCCACAACACCCAGAAGTGACACACTTGTCTGCCAGTTCTTTTATTTGTTCTTTTCTTCTTTTTCTCTTCCACCAGCACATATCCTGGATTTCACAGCTTGCTCCTACTGTCCTCTTGCTTTTGGCTCTTGACTCCTGTGTTACCATTTATCATGTTTTCCTTTCAGTTTGAACAGACATATTTTCCATTTAATTTTTTAAATTTGCTTGTGAAACTAGATTTATTTTACTAAAATGGCTTTTTTTCATGTATCAGTTGCTGATACATTAAATTAAAATCTGTGTAGCATAGTCTGTTTTGGTGAAAAGTTTCAGTTATTGTGGCAATATTTGAGTTCCTTACAGAGACAAGCCATGAGCATGTAATTTCTGACTTGTTTGAGAAGTTTTAAAAGCCTTTTTTCTTGGACTGCTGTTATGCACATTGCAGTAATGTAGGAAAGACTTTTGAATCATGTTATATCATCAACCATATATATTTCAGTGAAAAAAATTTAAATTAAATTACTGCTTTCTTAATCTCACAGTTTTAGGGCTATTAGTTTCTAGAATAAATGCAGTAAGTTTTCACAATGTTAAAGTGCATGAATGTCCTTGAAATTATTAGCAAAATGTCCAGTGCTGTGATTCTGTGGGGTCAGTAGGTCAGTCTTGGGGGCTGGCTGTGGCCAGCTGCTTGCTTGCTTCCCTCCTCAACTGGACAGGAGGGAGAAAATAGGATGACAAAAAGTTCACAGGTTATGATTAAGACTTGGGAAATTACTTACCAGTTATCATTACAGGCAAAACCAGGCCTGACCTGGGAAAAATGGATCCAATTTATTTCCAATTAAAATATATTTTGGTAGCCAGAAATAATGAAAGCATCTCTTTCTTCTGGCAGCACCAGCTCACCTTCCTGCTCACTGACCCTCAATGCTGTTCTCAAGCTGTTTCTCACACTTTCCCCCCACCAGTCCTCTGCCTGTGTGTGGTTTTGTCCTTTCCTAAACTCTTCCATCATAGGTGGGTGGCTTGGAGTGGCTGGAAGCAGTAATGTCTCAGACAGGAATTTCCACAGAATATCATGAAGTCAATTGTCATAAATTAAAATTTGTTGGCTCTGCTTTAGCCAAAGCAATTGACGTTCCTGGCAAATTAATCACGTGATACCTTTTTGTAGTAAAGTTCTTATCTGCCAGGACCTTCTTACCCTCTTTAGAAGAAAATATATGTTAATATTTTGGAAAGCAAAACTACATAATTTAGCTTATCAATATTTGACTGTATTTATTTTATACTGAGTTTGTAAGCCTGAAGCTGTTTGTAAGAGGATAATTTTATTCATGTGAAATTGATGGGTTGAAGAAAGTCACAAGATAAGCATAAAAATAATAAATGTCCAAGATATTTTACTGCTTTTAAAATATAAAAGCTATCTACATTCCCATTATGTTTTGATTTGTATGTGTCAGATAGATGTTTTATGTTTCATGAGCAACATGTACATCATACAGTGCAGGAGGTTGTTATGAGAATTTTGTCATTTATTATGAAAGTTAATGCAGAAATAAGAACTAGTATAAATTTTAGTATAATTTGTTAGAAAAGTGCTGGGTGTTCTCAATCTGTTAAAGGGATTGAACTCATTCCTGGACTCTTCATAGAATTTTAGAATGGTTTGGGTTGGAAGGGACCTTGAGGATCCCCTAGTTCCAACCCCCTGCCTTTGACAGGGATACCTATCACTAGGCCAAGTTGCTTTAAGTGCCACCAAACCTGGCTTTGAATATTTCCCAGACAGGGCAGCCACAAAGTCTCTGGGCAGCCTGATCCAGTGTCTCACCCTTCTTATAGTAAAGAATTTTACTAATTCAACCTTGCTTCAGTTTCAAGCCATTGCCTCTTGTCATATCAGTACATACTTTTTGCAAAGTCCCTCTTCAACTTTGCTTCTTTATGAAGAAACACACTTTATTATCTTAAGAAAATGGAATGATTGATACCTCTTTCTTTGGATATTACCATTTGGTTTAAATCACTATGGTAAGGTGTTTGCTTCTTTAACAGTATTGTCCAAAAGATAATTTAAAATTATTGTAGAAGATACCTTTGTATTTAGTGTGGGATCACCTACAGAATCCTACTGAGTGTGAAGAATTGTGTTGAAGTTCTCCAGGTGTGTGAGGAAGTTTCCAAAAGTTGCAGGCAAAATTTGGATCCCTCATACATTGTATTTTCAGAATCTGAATTCAAATTTCAAACAATCATAGAATGCTAATGTTTGGAAGAGATCTTTAAGATTGTCCAGTCCAGCTACCATCCAGCTCTACCATTGTAACCCCTGAGCCACTAAACCACATCACCCACCACCAGACCCAAATGTCTCTCCAGGTACAACGAGTCAAGCTCTTCTCTGTGCAACTTATTCCAATGCCTGACCATCCTGACAGCTGCCTGGGAGGCTGTGGCCAGGGAGGGTCAGCCTCTTTTCCCAGGCAACCAGCAACAGGACTAAAGGAAATTGCCTCAAGCTGCACCAGGGGAGGTTCAGGCTGGACGTCAGGAGGAATTTTATCATGAAAAGGATGTCCAAGACTTGTAATGAGCTGTCAAGGGAAGTGATGGAGCCACCATCCCTGGAGGTGTTCAGGAAATGACTGGACATAGCATTAGGTGCTGTGGTGTAGTTGGCATGGTGGCTTAGTTGGCACAGTAGTGTTTGGGCTGAAGTTGGGCTTGGTGGCCTTGGAGATCTTTTCTGACTTAAATCATAATTCTGCGATATCCTTCTGGGAAATACTGCAAACTGTCACTTCTTCTTATTCCTAGCATTCAATCATTTGAGTTTCTTTGGGTGTCTTGCTGCTTAGTTTCCTTTAGAGACTTTGGGTAAGAAGACCTTGTAAAATGATTTTTGGAAATACTTGACGTACAAGTAGATCTCATTTTTTTGTGTTCTCAGTGACTTTTCAGAAAAAACCTGAGATAATCCAAAACGTGTCTTCCATTTTCACACTGGAATGTTGCCTCCTTAACAGCATGCCATTTATTTTGACATACACATAAACTTTATTGTAGCCTGTAGCAATCTGCCTGGTGTGCACTCCATTTGTACTAATCTGTAGCTTTCTGGACCTTCTCTAGACTTTTTAGGATTGATTTCTTATTTGCCACCTTCCTTGGATTTTAAGACAATTTGAATCAGGCTTTTTTCTATTGTAAGTTCAGTAGTTTCATACTCAAATCCCTTTAGAGTTGTTGATGGGATACACTTCAGTCTAATTATCTGTTAGAGCTCAGTTTGCTCAGTTTGTGTCTCTGTGGTGCTGTGGGCTAGGCTGGCCCTTGGGCTGCTCTTGTCCCTGGCCGAGGTCAGCAAGGTCCTGCTCTGGCCATGCTCAGCCCCACAGCTCCAGCCTGGAGGGAGCTGCTGGTCCCTGCCAGCCTCTGCCCCTGTGTTTCATGTTTAAGCTTTCCAAAGATTGCAATCCTTCCTGTTTTCCTTACTTGGACACAACTTGAAGCTTTTACAAGAATGCCTTTTTCTTTCTAATAGCCTCCTTCATCCCATTTGTTCATGACAGCTCCCTTATCTGGATTTTCTCAGTCTTTTTTGATAGGTCGTATGCATTTTTTGAGCTTGCTAAAGGTCTCTTTAATCAGTCTCTGTGCCATCTGTAAAAATGTGACTTTTGTAGCCGATTCTTTTTTCTTCCTTGTAACAAGCTTACTCATTTTTATTCAGTGACCCTCTTTGAAATGGTAGTAGAGTTTTTTTTTGGCTTTTGTTGCCCCTTCAAGGGCATAGATTCCAATCTACATCAAAGCAGTTATTGACTGTGGCTAGAAATTTACTTTGAGTCATACCCTGATATGTGCTTGTACAAGACAGGCAGAAATATCCAACAGCCCTAATATTTTTCTACCATACTTAGAGGGACATTTTTCAGTGTTATGAGGGTGTTCTGTTTCTTAGGTGTCTTTAGGGGTTGATCCAGAGCATGGGTTATATTTATATTCTATGTCTTTCTTGCTGTCATCTACCTTGGCCATTGCTGTAAGGGAGTCTCTGGGTTCTTTAACATGAATGAACTGTTAACTGTCTAATGGATATGGTAACCATGAGCAGTCATTCTCTAATGAATGGAAAAAACCAAAAAGGAATCCTTGAGCTTGCTCAGTAATCTGAAGTGGTCCATATCAAAATACAGCATAGTTGAAGCCTTGCTATGCCTGTAGGGAGGCCTGACCTGTGTGTAAGAATTTTCCCTCCACAGATTGACGTAGAATAAGAAATCAAGAATAAGAAATCAATCAAGAAGTGATGATGGAGATGTGTGATCAGCATTCTCTGGAGAGACCTATCACTCAGGACACCAGCCAGGGTCTCTGAGAAGAAATCAAGGATATAATTCTGTTCTATTTCTGTTCTTTGCAAAAGACACAATTAATGAAGTCATGTCAAATTTGGGGTTTCGAATAGGGACCCCTGCAAGGACCCAGTCATCTTACAGACTTTTAGTTTGATGATTATCTGTATCTAACTGTGGTGGTCAAGTCAGTACTGAACTCACCTCCTAAGCAGTGTAAGCAGTTCTTGAGGTGCCCTAACTGAGGATGTGTTAGGGCTGTGGAAGTCCCAGGTAAGCTCTGTGCTGATGAGGGAGTTACCTGCTGTTCAGCTGAAGTAGAAAGCACATACTTTGAGATGCTGCAAGCAGTCAGTTAATGGAGATGACAGCAATTGGTGGGACAATTTCCTGTCTTCATTGCCATGGTGATGTTTTTGGCAGGAGATTGAGACTGCACAGGTAGATTGTCTTGCCACCTCTTTTTTTGTTTGTTTATTTTGTGCTTGTTTTTTTTTCTCTTCATTTGTTTTTCCAGTTAGTTTGGCTTACTTATAATTTCTGTTGGTCTGTTTTCTTTTGTCTTTAGGAACTCAAGGAGTGTGTGTGTCTTAGATTTTCTTTTCTGTGTTTGTAGGCGTGGATTGCACACAGTTTGGTGTTTCTTTTTCTCTCTGAAAGTTATGTGGCTCTAATTTTCTAAGTTTTGTTGTTGGTCTTGTTGAATTTTCAATATGTTTATTTAGATGAGATTCTTGTTGGTAGGAAAGAAACATGAGGAGCTAAAGTTCCAGATGCAGATCCAGAAGGATAGTATCATTGGAATAAACTGCCAAGTAGCACAACAACTGGAAAATTGGGATTTAGTGATAGATGGATGCAAGCTCTGTAACAGACTCAGGCAGAAAAGGGATATGAGTGTTGCCCTTTATGTGAAGGAACAGTTGGAATGCATGATATTCATGTGTGAAGGTTTTGATTCAATAGAAGGGAAATGTTTTCCAGTAGAAAGATAATTATGCAACAAAAATTGTTGTCTTGGGAAACCAGGTTGTAGAACAACCTTTTTCGAAAGTTTTGGAGATACATCTGTCTAATGTTCCAAGTGATCCAGTCTAAATTCAGATGCTTTAGGCCAATTGCTACTGTCAACCACTCTGTGAGTGGGAGAGTCTGTGATATGGTGCATCATGGCAGAAGGGTCAGGTGCATTTCAACTTTGTGTTGCTAGGTCATAAATCTATACATATATCTCCTGACAGGAACAAACTAGATACATCAGACAACTCAGGGTGATCACCATATATGTATACTTACGAGATACTACTTTCTAAAGTTGTTCTACATTCTTATCTGATAGTATTTCTGAATCCATTCTAAAACACATCACAGGAGAAAAAGACTGCAGAACCATTGTGTGTGTGGTATTGTAAAACAAACTATTCAGGAATAGTTAATTGCTTTCATTTTTTGTTTATATTCTTCTCCCCCAATTAGTGTAGAATGCTGCAGTTTATTATAATAAGAAATTTCAACAAGTGGAAAGTGGTTTTTCTCTGAGTTGACTTAGAATGAATTATATGTTTTCAGAAGAAAGACATGCCTGAGGATAAAGTAAGGTATGGTATCTGTGCACACTGGATAGAAATCTCTATAAATATGATATTGGTATCATGCATACTTATAAGATTAGTGTCAACACAGGTTATCTATCATGTAGGGGCAAGTCAAGCAAGTTAGACCTGCCTCAGGGATGATTTAGTCTATATATCCAACTATTCAGACAGCATTGCTGTGGATATTTTGGAAGAAAAGACTGGGGGATGATTTTTCCATCACTCCAGGCTTCCCATTCATTGGTACTGTCTCCATTTTCTCCAGCATGAGTTGATAGGATAAAGGTAATCGGTGTCCTATTAATCTTTAGGACAAGTAAGACCTAAATGGAACAACATCCCCCTGCCAGTCCCTCTTCCCCAAGAGGAGTTACATGTAACCTGTGCATCAGTTGCACAGTGGATGGAATATACTGGAAGGAGATGATGCATTTAGTCCATGTGGACATTTCTCTGTCACTGGGCAATTTCCAGGGCATTTAATATTAAATTTTTAATTATTTTTTTGTAAATGTTAATAATATCCTTGGCTTACTTCTTTGCACAGCTACATGTTTTATGGATTAGTGCAGTATGGGTGTTTTACATAGGAAATTCCATGTTGTAAAAATTCAAGAATAATTTTTGAGGTATAGAATAAAATGTGCACCTTTATAAGTATACAGGACTGAAAAATTTGGAAAATATGTAGTTGGGGAAGCTTGGCAGCTCAAGGATAATATAGGAATTCATTATTTTCTCTGTGTTATGTTAAACAATATATGCTTCTCCCACCACCACAGAACTTCTGTTTGGACCACTGAGAATGTAATCCAGCCTTCATTTGTTTAAGTAGTGATGTAAAATAGTATTTAAAAATATGCTGATGAGATTATGGTAGTATGAAGGTCTTTTGATTGGTTCACTTAACTTTGGATTGGAATCAGGAAGAAAGGGGGATTGCTTTACTCTTTGCAGTTCTGCAATTTAGATAATATTCTTCAAAATTCATATTTTTCGTGGTGTAAATTAATGCATTGATGTAGGTTAGATATAATTAAAAATAAATAGTCTAAATGTTAGGGAAAATTGCACTTTTTCATACTTTTAGAAGATATACAATATAGATTATATGTAAGTGATGTATTTTCAAATAAAATTCAGGACATCCCATTGACACAATGTAATTTAAGACTTGCTCAGAAGTCCTCTTATGAATTAAGGCTTTTTTGAAATTGTGATGGAAATGTTGGAAGCTATAGATACCAGTGAATGTTTATATCTTTAAAATATTAGACAGTCTCTTTAGCAAGTAATTTTTCTTTAGTGAAACCAGGAGTGACTTTTCCTCAATCTGATTAAAAACAAGCATCCCTAATTATTACTATAGGTAGCGCTCAACCAGGTTCTGAAATTTTCTTGCATGATTTGGTGAGTTGTGCTTCATTAGAATATTTTACACAAATACCCACTTTAAGCAGTAATGCAGTTTGAATCATTTTTGCTATAGAAGAAATCTATAGCATGTCTTACCTGAAATAGTGACACATCATGGCAAGTTGATCTATCAAACACAAGAACTGCTTAAGTGCTGTAGTGCACTTTGGTGGGGTTATTTACATTTTTAAAAATTCCAAAGACCACCAATAAGGCAGAATAAAGAATAAAAGCACCTATCTCAAATCAAAATATTGTCTTAGAGGCGTGTACAAACTTATAGCAGGTAAACTTATCCTAATGATTTGTGATCTAAATGTGGAATAAGCTAAGAGATGATTATGCAAGTAAATGCATGAGTTAAAAAAATACTTGAAACACATGGGCATTGTAATTATTTAAGTCAAGTTTCTAAGTCTTCATCAAGGAATTAACTTGACTTTCATTTTGAATTAAACATTCTAGGGATTTCTGACACAACTATGGCAATTAACATTCTGTCAGAATGCTTTTAAAGCTTTGGTTAACAAGGTCTGTGAATTTGTAAATTTTTAAAATTCAGATGGAATTATTAGATATTGAAGAATGGAAACATATCTCTGTGAGCACTGTCAGTAGGGCATAGATAAACAATTAAAGCTCTACCTGCTGGGGCCCAAATTATGGAATCTGCTAGCTTCTGTGGAAGGTAGAGAAATGTTGGTATTGAACTGGAATAACTGGAATGATTTAGATCCAGGTTTTTAGGATGCTAACAAAAATAAAAACAAATCAATATGTATAACAGAAGCAATATTATTTCTTAGTATTCAGCTACCTTTGTCAGGTAAATCACACTAAAGTGTGGCATGAATCAAACAGAAGTGAACAGATAAGATTCTAAAGATGAATATCTGCTCTGTTAAAAAGAGAATTGGTAGATAAGACCTCCAATCTCTCTGTGACATATCTGTCACACCTACTTTGTGCCAGCCTCATCACTTTAAATATTTATTGTTGGTTTCTGAAGAAATATAGAAATCCAGAAATAGACCAAAGATAAAGTTATAATCATAGAGATTAATGACTGTGGTCGTTTTCATATTAAGGGTAATTACCAAAAAATACTATGATGAAACATTTCTTCTGAAGAAAACCTGTACTCAACAAAATGGGTCATGTTTTGATATAAAGATTTCACATATGATAACTGTGATTGTCCTGGCTTTATTTCTGAGGTGAAGCAATATGTGGTGTTTAACATACTCCAAGCTAAGGAAACTGATGATTTGAAAGTATGTTGGTGTAATGAAGTATAGATAAAAAGAGAAATACAGGATATTCACATTTGAGGCTTACATGTCAACACGATGTAGTGTTGAAGAATGTAATGTGCATTTCTGTATAGAATTCAGATGCACAAGAAACTTCAACGACTTAGAGGCATAGCTATTTAGAGGCAAAACTGCAGCCTTTTAATGGGAAATAGGTCAGTGAGAGGAATGCTTTTCGCTCAGTTGGTTGGACATTTACATTGTGACCAGGGTGACCACATGACCATCGAGCAAAGTTTCATTGACACATATTTTACTTTCTGAAAACTTTTAAGAGTTGCCACCCTCCTCCACCTCCTCATATTTGCCTTAGGATCCTGTTTTTAACATTTTCTTCTCTTTTTTGCTTTGTATTAAGCTCATAAGATACCCTTCTCATTTCCCAGTGCTGTCCTGCTGTGCAGGGGTTTCATGTAGTGTTTATTCCTCCAGCCTGTCATTCTTTGCTCTCCCTTCTTCACTTGCTCTACTACAGAGGCTGCCAGGTAGCTTTCAGTTTTCCAGGAACTTCGACCTTCCCAGCAGGTTTTGTTACACTCTACAAACAAAGGAAGAAGTTAGAACTGCAGCTCTTTTAAATGTCCAAACATCTCGTAACAAAGTGTGTATTAATAATGCTGGTTGGAACACAGATTTTTTTTTTTTTCCTTAAACTGTGGGAAAGCAGTCTTTACTTTATAAAATTCTACATTCATTTTACTCTTCAGTCTGCTTCTGTCTGACCTTGTCAGCAAGACAGAATTGCCAAGAGGCACCATTGAGAGGCTGGTAGGATCTACTTCAGAGATAGCAGAGTTTCAGGCATCAAGTCCATGTCTATATTAGTAAATTAAACAATGCCTGGAAATATTTCTGTATCTCTGCCAAAGTTACTTTGCAAAGTAACATCGTTCTAGAAAATTCTCAAACATTTATTTGACCACCTTCATTAGACAGTTTTTATGCAATTTCTCTGTTTTGGAGCATATGTGACTATGCTACATAGATACAGGATTTTCCTACATCCTACATAGATGGAGGATTATCTTGGCCAGTTGATGTCAGGAAAGAGAAATGTGCTCAGGCATAGATGTAATCCAAATATTCTGCATGTTCTTTATTTCTTCTGCATTGTCCAACCTTCTCTCTGCATTGCTGTCTTCCAGTCTCAGCTTCAAAACTGGTTTTTTTTTTTATTTTCTTGTCCTTTTGTCCTTCTTAACATACATATAGATTTAAATTTTATTGGCATGCTGTCTCCCAGCTTCTGTCCCTTCCTTCAGATGACCCTGTGAACTTACTGGTGGTGATATTGTGTGCAGTTTTCTGTCTGAAGCAAACTACTTGAGGGAAGCCTTCCTTTTGTTTGCCCATGGGTACTATAATAATAAAAATAGAATAAAAACACAAGACTAGAATTTGAGTGATGCCTTAGCTGTCACTCTACAGCAAGGAAGAAACTTGTTGAACAATTATATTTCTTTGTGGAACTACATTTAAGGTTACTACTTGTTAAGAGCACAAATTAGAAGGATTGATAAGGCCAGATTCTATCTTGGTTTTGTTAAATGATTCTAAATAGCTGTAAATTTTTTTCTTTGTTTTTTCAGGATGGTGGTACTAGAATTGATCTTGGACATCACTTCAGTTCAAGGTTGAAGTTAAAAGGTCTTTTTGAGGCTTAGAAGAAGCAGGTGAGTACAGGTCAATCATCACAAATCAAAGAGGATATTTTTTTTCAACTTTCTTTGTTCCAGAATTGCTGCTCCTGCTTACCAATCCAAATTTAAATAGCTGCTGTTGTTACTTTCCCTGATTCACGAAGGTGTATGACTATTTGTGTTATGACTCAATAGCAGAGCATATCTGAATCATTTAGAATTTCCCTACATGCTTTTTCAGCTTCTGCCATGAAAATAAGTGAAACCATGGTTCTGTCACCAAGGTCTCTGAAACTCTGGAGTTAACTTACACTGTATAGTTTCATTACATCAGCTGTGTTAGAAGTGTGATAATTAAGCTAATTGGTTTTGAAAATTGTTTTAGATTGTATTTCTTGCAAAAAAATAAAATTTTGAAAGGCAAATACACTATAATAAATAGTGAAGAAACCCTGAGTTTGGATTCCTAGTTTCTTGAAACTGGGATGATCTTTATTTCTCTGGTAAGCAGGAATTCCATGATGTCAAGGACCATGAATCCAAACCTTGTTTCAACTGCTCTGAGTGTTTACAGGCTGAACCTGCCTGGGACACCACACTGTCAGTGGCTATAGTGCCTCTGGGGCCTTGGCATGAATACCTGCCCTGAACACCCTGCTCTGCTCCAGACCTTCACAGCTATCCTCAGTGAATCCTGTACAAGTGGCTATCAGGTCTTTTTAGCTTAGACAGATCTGGAAAAGGAGATCCTGAAGGAATTAGTGTAAGATGAGATCTTAGCAAGGCAAACACATTTATTGTTGATTTTTTCATAATTGTTATTGCAACCAAAAATTAACCTGTATGTTGAGTGATGTAGTTGTTCATATTCAAAATTTCCTGTAGAGGCGTAAATTTTTTTGGGAATATTCCCAGAACTTTTCAAATTTAAAATTTTTAGGCAATATTTTAACATAGAAATTTCAAAATATGGTCAATTAGACCTGATACTAAAGTTTTAAGGTACAGATTTCAACAAGGTACAACAAATTTGCCATAATAGGAGCCAGGCCAAATTGCTTCTGCACACACCAGGAAGTATAAACAAATATGAAATACAAATAATATGCCATGTGTAGTAACTGTTAAGGTATTACAAGATATCCTGATATACCTATATTCTCCATAATATTGATGTATTCATCTTAATGTATTGATGCCTCTGGAAAGAAAAAAATAAAAAGAAGCTGTTCCACAGGAGTTAATTATGATGACAGTAATCAGTTCTGGCACTGTTTGTAAGAAGTTTTTTTAAAGTTTTACCCTCTGAGGAAGCACAGTCCTTCTTAACTTGGTTCTAAGAAGTGTAAAAGAAGACTGTTCTGGTATGTTTCACTGTGAGTGTCTGCTGGGTAATAAGAGAGGAAAATTCCTTTATTTTGATTTAATTTAACCTTTTTCCAAGGAGTTAAGGCACTGGCTGGAAGGCTGCAGTATGAATACAGTGAAGCCAGGAAAAGAAGAAAAATTAGTTGTAGCAGTATTGTGAGTCAAAGCATATACAGCAATATACAGGGAAGCTGAAGATATTACTGGTATCCTGTGCAAACCTTTATATGACTATGTGTTAGTAGGTAGTAAAAATTTATTTGCAAAGCAGTGGGTTTTTTTCTTTCGTTCCTCCCTCAGTAGAAAAACCAGTCAGGAATATCAGATTCTTTACTTTCTATGTAGCAATGGAAATATGGCTGGATTCCTGTCACATATTTGTACCTGCCTGACTTTTGTAACTTGTATGTAGTTATGTTAGATAGTTTTTTGATAGTGTCAGTATTTTGGAAAATTGATAGAAACTGTAGTAATTGAAATCATTTGAGTCAGCAAGAGTCTGTTAGTTTTTAGAGGATTTTTTTTTCTGTAAGTTTTCTATATTTGGACAAATAACGTCCAAAATGCAGTGTAACTGACTTGTGCATCTATAATATTTTGGCAGTATAATTTTTATTGAACTCCAGTATGTCTGAAACTTAAAGCACTTGAAAGAAAACAATTGCTATTCTGCTTCCTCCATTATTTTCTTCTGTAACTTAAACTTATTCTATAAGAATGCTTTCTGAAAAGGAAGCCAAAATCTTTCTGGCCTTTTTAACATTGGTCTCTATTTCTTGCAGTATGTGAAAGTGGAGAAGGAATGTTTTTGCAGTCAATGAGGAAACAGTAGTAAATTTTGAATGCTAGTTCTATATGGTATTAAGAATTATTAAGTTATTTTATGGCAGGATATGATATCTTTACAGTGGTTGAAAACTGAGATTCAGTCGTAAGTGTTGTGATAGATAGATATGTATAAAAATAAAATTGCAATTATGAATACATTTTTAATCAACAGAGAAAAAAATCTGTTTGGTTTTTTGTTCTCTCAATAGAACACTTGACTTTTTAGGAGTAAGTTTTAGAAAAACTGAGAGCTCAGAGAAATATAAAAGTGGAAAAAAAATGTTCTATTTTCTGATCTATGGATTAAATAGGATAGCTTTGAGATTGTTAGCAATACATTTACATTTATGTTTTCTGAGTTACTTAGGCTTTGAATAAAAACCTAAATAAATGCTGGTATTAATGATTATTAAATTGGTCTAGCACTTTTTTGTTGTCAGTTTGGAGGAGATGTGCTCATTTCTGTTTCTTCCTGGTACTAAGGGAAACAAAAACTTGAGGCATCACAGCTCATGTGCATATATGCATACATTTTGTATACTATTAAATATTCAATCTATATGTATAAGTCTATTTTGTAGAAGGCGAATATAATTATACTATTAGATTATCTCATATAGGTATCTTGCATCTGAACTGGAATTCTCTCAGGAGTTATGTAAGGACTCATTGCTGGTGACCATGTTGATGACCAACATATGTAAGGTATTATGTTTCCCACTAGCTGCACAATAATTAACATTAACTTTGTCCACAAAGAAATCTAACCCTTTCAGGTGTCTGGTCAGAAAGCAAAGGAGTTTTAATACTTGTGTAAGTGAATTAAAGGAGGATATTCAACATGGTGCTGAAAGAAAAAGACGGTATCTGGTTTGCAAGAAGTAATTAGATGGAGTTTGGGCTTTGTCTTTAATGTAGTTTCTAATAAGAAGAATCTGAAACATAAACAGTACTTCATACTTTAATGGAATTGTATTAGAACAAAAACCCTATTTATTGTAGAATTTTGAATTATCTTTCCAGGGTGGTTTTGAATAGCTATAAACTGGTGATTGGGGTCACTTTTTGAAGTCAACTTTTGTCAAAAAGTAGCGTACATTGATAGAACTGAATTTGTGACCTGGAAATATGAGGCAATAAATTTTTGCTATGATTATACATAACATCAAACTATGGGTTTAAACTGGCCAGCTTTTCAATTCAGCTAAACAATAAGTACAGTCTTAATGGTCTGATTTGCTGGGAAGAGCAGTGTTGCAATAATCTGCTTTTTACGGCTCATATCAAATATGAACTTGCATCACTTATTACAAAGTTTGTGCTTTGGGAGGTATTTTTGTGACATCCAGGAGTGATGCTCCACATGTGTTGGAATTAGTCGTTAATGATGCTGTCTTGAAAAATGAGTTATTGCTTAAATACACTGATTTATTTTTTTGTGGTTTCTAGCACAGAAATTTATAAGGAAAAGCTAGTTGAAATGTGATGGGATTTTTCAACTATATGAAATGAGGGGAAAATGGTGTGCATCTTAATAATTCTATGATTCTTTTTCCTATGTAACATGAATGAGAGAGGTGAGAACTCTTAATTTTTAAGTGAACTGAATTCAGGTTTCTAAACGTGGCCTGCTTGAGAACAGAGGACCATTACTGTAGTTGTCATGTAAAATGAAGTTGGAGTCTGAATCTCCTTTTTAGCTGTCAGCTTTATTAAGGAGCTACTGGTGTGTTGAACTAGGCACACACATTATATAAGCGGTGTGTGGTGGTGTCTGGAGGGAATTTTCTCTCTCTCCACTGTGCTTTATTAGGTCTTGCTCACTCATTCTCTGCTGCCCTGCCTCTCTCCAGCTTTCTGGCTGCAGCTCACAGCCTTGTAGGTCTAATGTAGATTGACGCCTTTGCCAGAGGACTGATTGAAACTTGTGTCTCATAGTTGCTAATGCTCACTCAACCATTTTATTGAAGATAAAGTAAATAAAATAGATTGCCATATGAGAATTCTCTGAAATCAAATGGAATAATTTGACAGGTTTAAGCCCATGAAAAAGCCAGAGCATTGAAACAGATGGGAATACTTTTTATGCACAATATACCAGGAAAAGGTGTCTGCTGCCTTGCTGTTACACTGTTAATGGCTTTTGCTAAAATTGTAATTGTTGAAAATATAATTTCCATTGGTGTTTGAATTGTTATACTCTCAAACGGAGGGATTATTTTAAACATGAAAGTAATGGATATACTGATTTTATTTTCGTATTGCTTCTGATTCTTTAAGAGACTGGTGATGGATAACCACTCTCTTAAAATTTAATTAGAAAAAAAACATAGAGGTTAACTAATGATAAGTTTAGTATTTGAGAAAATAATTCCATGAAATTCAAAATATATTGTTACTTTTATAGGTTTATAATAATCAAGTGACATAATTTTGAATATTACAGATAAAGTTGCTAAAAAAGTCTTAACATTTCTAAAAGTGTAGCAATACAATACACAAAAACTACGAGATGCTGAAATTATTGTGACAAACTGCTCAGAATAATAGTCAACAAGTCCCAAATATTCTTCACAACATTTTTGTTTTATAAAGAATTTCTGTAGATAAGCATTGTAGTATGTCTGTGCTATTTTCAGAAATAAGACAATACATAGCAATATCTAACTGACGACACAATAGATGACAGATGATTCTAATGGTTTTTTATCTGCACAAAAATCCGTATTGGTCTTTTTAGTCACGCTAGTGGACTCCTTACTATTTGTATCACTTCTTCAAGAAAGCAAGGCACACCTGTATTTTAGTTTAGTATAATAAATTGTCAAACTTAGGTTTAATAAAGGAAATAAATGCAAAAGATGTTAAAAAAATTAAGAAAGTTGGCAGATGCTGCCTTGGTTTACCAGTTGAAAACACAGTAATTTAAATATCCAATACTAATTTTTCTATTTTCTTTATGTTTAAACAAAATCTGCTCTTTTTTGGACGGAGAGGAGAGGGGTGTATCAATTATGTATCAATTTTATTTCATTTTTTGAGGTTAAGAAATTGATTGTAAAAGATTGTGCTATTTGTATGTTTGGATGGAATGCTAAATGAGATTTCATGATTATTGGGTAAAAAATAAATTATGTGTGAGCTATTTGAAAATGACCAACAGAAATGAGTTGACAGACTAGAAAAACATAGTAAGGATGTATTTCCAGGTTTAATGTTAGCCAGAATACACAGCTAGTTCTGTTGGTGTATGCAGTTGCAGGGATGGTTTTGGTCAAAATCATATTTTCAGTATGACTGTGAATAAACCTAACAAATGTGACTGATACTCTTTTTTTTTTTTCCCAATTCTGTTTGTATTTCTAAGAGCAAAAATTGCTCTATTGTGCTTATAAGGTAGAGCACTGGCCCCAGGTCTTTTTTCTCTTGTTGCCATGCTGATGACTGTATGTGGCCAAACCCTTAATGCTCTCAAAGCAGTTCCAGACTTAAAATTTCAACATGTACCCTATGGTACTCTTTCTGTTCATTTAGTAGGATAAGAGGGATGTTGACAACTTTGCTGTTCTTTGGGACAAAGTAACACAAGTCACAACCCTTCCAAAAATCCCAGTTTTGAACCTTTCAGTTTTCATCTCTGAAGTTCTTGGAAAGTTTTGCTGTTCAGAGAGAACAGAAACAATTTAGTTTCTTTTAATTATATGCATGGAATTTCTTTGGTTTTTTTCTGTGATAGGAGGTCCAAGACAAAGAATCCCTGCTCATTTCTGTGTTATGTAGCCTTTTCTCTCTCTCATAGGTTTTTCTACTTGAATTGTAAAGCCATTATGCCGTTAGCACAATCTTTGGGAAAAAATGCTGAAGCCCGTGAGTACTCCAACATAGATTGATTTAGACAGAATAAAAGCTGGTTTTATCAAGAGAAAAAGAAGCCTCAGCCTTAGTTTACTTGGGCTTTCTCTAAAAATTGAGAAAATCAAATGTGGTTTCCCATATTGCTCAGAACAACTTATTATTGCTGTTTTTCTCAGCATGGTCTCTTATTTGACTGTATCTGAAGCAATTCTGATTTTCATGCTATTATTTCCTATGCTCTTCAGCAACACACTAAAAAAAATCATCTGTATTTTTGGCATGCTTTTGAAGTTACCTTATCCAGAAATCACTTTATGTTAAATATTATGAGCTAGCTATGTAACTAATTATTAAAAAATAAAGGAATACAGGTGATGAAGAAAGCAATTCAGTACAAGCAACTACGTATGGAAGAAATAGCATCGCATGTAATTCTTGAGAATAAATGGGATCTTGAAAATTGAATGGATGTTTATTTGTTTGCTTTGAGAGTTAGTCTCCCTAAAAAGCTGATTACAAATGAGTTTTGTGTTTGTAAGTGGTGTTTGTTAACAAAAAACACTTGGGGAGTGATTTCTTGTCTTCACTGGAAAATGCATTATAGGATCTAGTAAAGAAGGAGGTAATATTTTATTTATTTATTTTTAATTTGATAAATTCAGTTGTTCACAATTAAATTTCTTGAAGAAACTTTTTTTTTTTTCCCTGAGATTGAGTTATCTAGGGAAACAGAAAGGTTTTGTTTTGGTTCGTGTGGTGGTTCTGGTCCTACATCCAAACATAAGCATATAGATTTGAGTACCTATATGTAAATTCATTTAATTATGACAGATCCAGTGAAAGTTTTGTAAAAAATCCCCAAAACTACCAGACGTGTAATCAAAGGCTTCAAAGTTAAAACTGCTTGATATAGTTTGCACAATATATATCACTTCTCAAGAATAAGGTGTGGGACATGGTGCCTCAGTATGTAAAATATCGAAATTTATTCTAGAGTCTAGATACTTTAAGTATAGTTTTATAGGTAACAGCACTAATGGGAAATATACTGTAATTTTAACTCATTGTTTTTATACTTGAGGGAAAAACTAATTTAAATACTGTTTTAGATTTGTTGAGATACATAGAGATACATAGTTCCTGTCTGTAATTGAGTTTGCAGCATAGTATAATCTGTTATTTGGGTGAAGCTATTTACTAAACACTTCAAATTAGAGCAGATGGATATTGTGCTGTGACAAAGACATGTGACCTCATGTCTTAAATGTTTTGCAGCTAATTTGAAACTAGTATTTATAATCTGCATGCTACCATCAAGTTGTTGAATATTTAGCTTTCTTCTTTCCAAGATAAAAATTTACTCACATGGCTATTTGTCATTCACTTTTTACTTTTTTAGTTTTCTCTTTCCTCTAAGGTACATTTTCATGGTGTATCAATGATGATGCAAATCCAGTTCTCTTTTTTATCACTTAATAAAGAATTAGAACTGTATCTTTTACAAAATTTCTACTCAGTCCAGTCAAAGGCTCTTAGCTTTAGGTAGATGTATTTTTTTCTAAAATTTGTTGGTTTCTACTTGTTAAAAAAAAAAAAAAGATGAATTTAGGGGTTTGTAATCTTTGCATCATCATCCCTCACCTTCTTAAATTGAATTTTATTGCTAAGATTCCTTCTTCTTAAAAACACACAAAAGCAAAAAGAAACCCAAAATAATAAACAAAACCCCAACAAATTCCCCAACCCAACAAAACAAACTTCTATGCTGAAATTTTGCCTTAGGCCAGTTTCTCTCTCTGCTGGTTAAGTGGACTAAATGAATGACAGCATTATTATTTATTTTATTTTTAAAAATAAGGCTGAAATGTTGAACTGAATTACTGAATGAGTGGAAAAATGTTTAAAGTTTTCTCTTATGACAATCATTTTACATTTGCTTTTTTGAGCAGTAGTATTATAAAGAAAGTGGAACATAAGCATTTACATTTGTAAATTTTTCATCTTCTCTGTAGAAGTATTAGACACCATTATTGATAATCCTTTTAACTAAAGCACATACTTATTTAATGCCCTTCAGTTCTAGATACCTTTTTGCTCTCTCCAAAATTCTCTATTGCCCCTCCACCAGAACTTGTGTTTGCATTATTTTTGTTTCTCTTCTTCAGCCTGTCAAAAAGGAAACTAAATTAGTGTGGAAAGGATGCCCAGCTGATGCCATAGAGAATCCATAACAGTTTAAACCATGGTCCATGATCTGCATTAAAGTTACACATATGGTCATTTTGTGTGGTGATTTTGCCAGCTACTGAGTGGCAACAGGCAGCTCTGGCAGTGGGAAGGTAACAAAGAGTAGGGAAAGGAAGGAGAGAGAGGGAGCAGCCATAACTGCTGCAGCTGTTTGCTAAGTGAGCATATGTTGCAGCCCTTGAGCCTCCACAGAACATCTTTTCCCAGGTCAGTGCTTAATTAATATATGTAATATTCCCCTAAAATTCCATCTGGGCACCTGCTTATGTGTTTTTTCTAAGGGAGGTTGTTCTATCGTGCAAGTCCCACAGTTATGGATTAGTCCAGTTACTTACAGTGAAGTGACTTTTACACCTGAATTTTTGCATGCTGAGCTTTTAGAAAAATGAGTTTTGCTATTTCTGTCTCTAGAAGATTTTCTGAATATTTTACATTTGGGCCTTATTAGAAATTGAGATCTGAAGAAGAATTATAATTTATATTATTATATTTTTTCATTAAAGGTATTTATTTATTTATTAGGCCTGTAAAAGCTATATATTGGATGGATTTAATGTATTTGATAGGATAGTGTTTTTAAGTTATTGTGTTATGTACTCGAATACCCTGTACAATACTCAGTGTGAACTTGACCTCAGTTCTCAGTCTGGAGACAAAGAAAGACAAAGGATTGAGTGACTGGCAGTTGATATTATGAGGGTTCCACATCCTCTCAGGTCCCATAGTAGCAGCCAGTCTGCTGCATGGATGTGGAACTTTCCACAAAAACTCTGTCCTTTAGTGGCCAAATTCATCTGATGCATTATTTCTTTAGGTGTCATGTAAAAATCCTCTTCCATCTTCACATATTTATTGTGTGTTTGTGCAATTATGCACTTGTGAGAGTTGACCAGATCTGTCCCATCTGGTTTTTGAGAAAGGTGTTCAATGCTTTCTTAAGTTAATAAAGATTTCTTCGTTTTCTAGGAAAGTAATTCTTGGAAAATCCTAAAACATTTCTTAATATTTGGGATGTGATTTGGGCAATGAAGGCTGGTGATAGCTTGCATGAAAATGGAGGGATTTATTCTGCCCACAATGAAGGTCTTGGTTTATGGTAACCCATAAGGCTATGCTGAAGATATATGTGAATAGATACTGTCTTTTCTAGAAATCATGTTTCACAGGGGCATTAGCTATTGAGGCAAGGGATTTTCACTGGTTAGTCTGTAGTAAAAACCATCTTTGCTGTGCATCTTTTGATTGCCTTTAAAACTTAAAAATTTACAGACAAAATACAAAATGTGTGTTATTTGTATATGAAATTACTGTTGAAATTCTTTATTAAATATTTTGGGTCTATTTTTAGTGTCAGACATTTAAATTATTGCCAT
The DNA here is from genome assembly GCF_903797595.1 of Erithacus rubecula. Lineage (NCBI taxonomy): Eukaryota > Metazoa > Chordata > Aves > Passeriformes > Muscicapidae > Erithacus > Erithacus rubecula. Next base: position 44,638,123 of record NC_136686.1, read on the forward strand.
ATAATAATAGATAAAATGTCCAAATTAATGTGTAAGTTGACAAGCACTGTTAGTGTCTTCAAACTGTTGAAATGGACTTACTTGGTATCTTAAAAATGTCGATTTCCTATAACTCCACAGAAAGTTATCAAGGAGGTTTTTTAATTTCTTAGTGCTTTTATATATTTTAGATTTTCTCTATGTGCTGTTCATTTCCCCTCAATCTAATAACTTTGCTAGTTATTTGCACTATAGTGGTGAGTGGCTACTTCTCTGCAAGATTAAAAATGAAGATTATAATAGGACCATGAGATGAAAGAAATATTTCTCTTATGTATTCAAACTGCCTAATAGGAATGAAAAACATGTTCAATAATTCAGTTTTGCTGTGTAAAATAATAGTTACTGTTAAATATAACTTCTGTGTTGTAAATACAAAAAAAATTAAAAACAACAAAAAAATAGGTTTGATCTCATTTGACCTTTCTGACGTTCAGTCAGTTAGAGGGTTTGTAAGATGTTTAATTACCAAATGGTATGATCATTATTCATCTCGTCATTTGATATATAACGTCAAGTGAATTGCCTCCCTGGAGTGCACTGTGTTTCACAGATCAATAGATTTAGTAAGAGCTTGAAGGAGAGCTTTATGCATTCATAGAAAAGAAGAAAAAGTATATCCTCCTTGTAAAATGGCTCATGTAGTTATTCTCTGAGCTTTACAGACTTATTATTTTATTTACATCCCAGGAATACAAAATCCCATAACATAAAGGCATTTATTAAAATATTTTAAACCTCATTGTAAAAAAAAAATTAAAAAAATGCTATACTACTCTACCTAATCAACTACCTTTAAAAGTCCTGACCATCTTCATTTATTTAAGTAATTATACTTATTAAAAGAGATTTTTTGCTTTGACACACCAACACATGGTATGACGAAAGGCTGTCTAAATACAATAGATACTATTGCTTACACTATTCACATTTTAGGTTTCTGCATTTTTAAATAGGCATGGTTAGTCTTAACTAATTTGGGTTGTTGTTTAATATGTGTGGGGTTATGAGTGGTTTTTTTCATTCATTGTGTCAAGGATATTTATGCACACTTCCAGAGAAAAGGATCAAGCTTGTTACTAATTGACTAATTTAATATCTATGAATTTTTAAAAAATATTATGATAATTTATAATTAATTGTATAAAGGATAATCACATATAGGATGCTTCATGTTTACTTAGGCTTTTTCTGAATATATTATATTACTCTTGTCCAATTTAGATGAGCAATCTTTGAGCATGTCTGATTTCTTACCATTGATAGAAGGGCTTTTCAAATGACTCAAAGACTTCTATGAGTGCTCAAGCACTGGTATTTGTTGCTGTTTTTCTACTGTAAGTTTTACATGCTTGGTTTGCTCTTTTGACTTGCAATCTTTCTGCTTAAAAAGTAAAAAAACAGAATTATATTTTTTCTTCAACTTTTATTAACAAAGGTAAACTTTTTAGCTTAAATTTATGCCTTGTTGTTCGTTCTTGCATCAGTCAGGCACTGAGGAAACTGCATTTCAGCTAAGCAAATCTTTCCTGCTGCGGGACAGAAGCAACATTTACTTGAAAATTCTGCTCCCTTATTCATCTGTCACTTATAACCCATCATCTACTCAAAGATTAATTTGAATTGTGAACAATATCTAAGCTTCCTTAATCCCTTGCTCTTGTCCTTTCTCTTGAGCTGCTGTACTGTGACGGAAAGGCCATAATTCTGAAGCTTCCTATTCCTCAGGCCTACCTAAAGTAACTCCCATTGGGAGCCAATTGATGTTTTAGCAAGGAAATTCTTACCTGTTTCTGAGAACAACCTGGAAAAATTGTCAGGAGACATTCACACTGTTAGATGTTCACGCTGTGGAATTCTTGTAAATGTAAAATCTAATTTGTCTGGGTTCTTTGCACCAGTATTGTTCAAGGTCAGATGAAATTGTGTGAAATACAAGGCAGCATTTCTGAGATTTCCTTCCTTTTTCTTCATGCGCAACATTTTTCACCAGATTAGCAAATCAAGTAATAAAAAAATTCATTAACAATTAAGGTAAATAGTGATATATCCTTAGCATCTTTAGAACTCTACATATTAATAGTCATCTCTTCCAGGACATTCTTGTTAAAGCAGAATTAATTCATTGCTGTTTTCATTTTTCGCCCATATATTAAGCTATTTACTGTTATCAGTAAATAGTTTAATGTGATATGTACTTGAAATATGGAGTCCATTTTGAATGAAAAATAAGAGAATTATGTAATTTTGGAATAATTTCTGTTGTAGTTTGGTAGGTGCTTTAGATGTTAGGGTGAAGAGTTCATTACTGGCAAAGTATGGGAGCACTCTTGAATACTGTGTTCACTTTAAGAGGTTGTGGTGTCTGTGAAAGCATCGAGAGGAGGGCAACAAAACTGGTGAACAAGCTGTTGGAAATGTCCCATGAGGAGTGGCCAAGGACTTGGGGTCCATCAGGTTTGGAGAGAAGGAGGCTGAGGGGTGACCACATTGCTCTGTACAGCTTCCCAGGGAGGGGAAGGGGAGATGGAACAGCTGGCCACTTCTCCCTGGAATCCAGTGATAGGACTTGCAGGAATACTTCAAGGCTACACTGAGGTATCTGACTGGACGTTTGGAAACATTTATTTTGAAGAGGTTGGTCAAACACTGGAGCAGGCTTCCTAAAGTGATGGTGCATGTCCCAAGTCTGTCAGTGTTTACACTGTCCTTAACAACATTAAAATGTTTGGGTAGCCCTGAATTGGTCAGGTAGCTGGATTACAGGATAGTTGTAGGTCTCCTTCCAACTGAAAATAGGCTTTGCTTTGCTATCCTATAGAATCATAGAATCTCTAAGGTTGGAAAAGACCTCACCCAGTCTATGCTTTGCTATTCTGGACAGCTGTGGTAGCAGTCACAAATTACTTGTTTTTGTAGTATTTTTATGAAGAGTTTGTGGAGGTATGGGTATGGAAATCGAGTTTGGTCTTTCCAGACAGTGTTCCTTAAAGTTTCTGCAGTGAAACATAATGCTGATAAGTTTCGTAAAGCATCACTTTCTTTGTTCTGACATCCCATACTGACAGGAAGGCAAAAAGAAGAGGAAAAGGCAGGTGTACTTATTTTCTGGGTCTGTCCTGTTCCACTCTAGATACTGTAACTCAAAAGGTTTCTTAAACCTTTCAGAGGGACATGAATATTGTGTTTCTTTATATCTCCTTTGTACCTGTTATGAACTAAAAGAATCAATAAGGAATGTAATTAATTAAGATTAACTTTTGGAGGAGATAGTATCCAGAAACATTTGCCAAATATATTGCAAGCTTATTCTGTATGATGTCATTTTGAGCTAAAAAAGAGTGTTGAGGAAACAACATGTTTTTATTTAGTAAATAATCTGGAGATAGACATTAATGTTTACCATATCTTTTTGAAGCAGCAAGTAATGGAGGCTGCAGTATTAGATTTGCATAATTGGAGTTGAGGACAAGGAAGGCCTCTGGTAAAAATAATTTAAAACTCCATTCCTTCACAATTGAAGGAGAAAAGTATCTTGAGAACTTTAAAATTCCTTCGGAAATGAAGCTTAGGACAAATGGAAGAATTATCTCATCATAATTTGTATCAAGATACAACTCCCACGTAAGGTCAGTTAGCAGAGCCATCTTCATAAGAAAAGGGAAGTTGTGCAATTTCAAAATTCATGAAGTAAGAAGTCTTAATTGTTTTCCCTCCATAACATTACTGTGCATTCACTGACAGCCATAGTTCATGTGCATTGCAATAAGAGATAAAGATAAAGCTTGCAGTAACTTAATTTTGGAATAAAGTCTTATCAGATTTTGCTTTCGTGGAAGAAAGGGGACCATGGATCCACTGATCTCCAAAAATAGTTTGTTCATCCTTTGTTTTGCTCTTTGGTTAAAAACTGCTTTTGGAAACTCCATAGCGATGAATTTGTGACTTTCCCTCTAAGATTTACTTTGTCACAACCGGAAAATGTTGTCTTAAAAAAGCATGGTTACAGGCATGGTGAAAATGTTATGTTTTGAGTTTTTCATTCCTTTTTCCACAAGTATTTATATGCTGGTATTTAAGAGGAAATTTACTACTGAAATTTAAAAAAAAATGGGTTCATTTTTAATAATGTATTAAAGTTCAAAGCATTAGTTTATTCTGCTTAACTGGAATTGCAGTGTGATAACAAGTTGGGATTAATCTGACAGCAGGATTTCACATGGGTGCTCATACTATTCTTTCATTTAGAAATCAAGCCATCAAACAAAAAGCAGCATCCTCCCTCAAAAAAAAACCCCAATGTAGCAGAAGTGATCTGCAGAACAGGTGCAGCTAGTCTGATGCTTGATCCTTCATAATTTATTTTAGCTGAGGTTGGTTTTGTTAAATTGATATAAATTCACAGATTCATAGAATAGTTTGGAGTAAAAGGGACAAAAAATCATCCAGTTCTAACCTCCCTTCCATGGGCAGGGACACCTTCTACTAGACCAGGTTGCTTCAAGCCCCATCCTGCCTGGCCTTGAACACTTCCAGGGATGGGAAAATGTTTACATTTTATTGCCATCCAAATTTTTCAGTAATTTTCCTACTGTAAATCAGCCAGATTAATGATAGCTTTCTAGGGTGGACTGAGTAATCTATATTTGATGTGATAACATTAGGTTGGTTTTGATTAATAAGTAGGTAAAATAGTGTTGTAAGAAAAATCGACTAAAGTTTATCATCTCTGTAAGAAGCTATTTGTGTATGGAATGACGATTCCAGTGTTGGTAATTGGGGTGAGTCATAATTATTGACAATTAAAAGTTAAAATAATTTTTTATGATGCTAGATTGTGATGCTGAACCAATAGATATAATTGTCTTCATCTTTCTGTATTGGTTCTAATCCCAAGGAACAGGGGAAGAATTAGGAGTGAAGGGAAAGTGCACGTGGAAATTAATAATTTTGGAGTATATAAAGAATCATATGTATATATGAGCAGAGAAAGATGAATAGCTATTAGCCATCTAATAGAAAAATCATTCAGCACAGGGGCACAGTACAAGAGAGTTTCGGGTACCACAAAAGACAAGATGGAACTTAACGGTGTCAGAATGGAAAGAAGAAAGACAATAGCCTAGAAGAACTCTGGTGAATTGGTGTGTGCTGGTTCCATGTGGAAGGGTGTGAGGCAGAGCTGCCGGGGGGGCAGAGGGGCTGTCCCTCCTCTGGGAGCTTCCCCTGTGGGATGTGGGGACCAGTCAGAGGCTGGTTTGGTGGCTGTCATCCCAGGTGGCTGATGAGAGAGTTGTTTATTCTCATAAATCACATTGGTGGGGGTGGGCCATTCTCTTTTGGCGTCCAGCCTCTCCGGAGGCGAGGGGGCTCTGGCCGGGGCTCGGCCCTGGCTCGGCTCTGCTCAGCCCGGCCTGGCTCCCCTCTCCAGTGGCGTGGCCGTACAGGGGGATTGGGAGCCACCAAAAGCTCTCCCTTCCCCTCCCCGTTCTGAGAGAAGAGGCCTCAGATGACCCACGTGGCTCAGAGTTTTTCCAGCATTGTCCTGGCCCTGCTTCTTCATATTCTGGATGCAATTTTAACCCTTTTAATGCCTGGATAAGATTCTTGATCTCCTGAGCTCCCCTGGATGAGAAGAAATAAAGCATGGAGTCTACAGAAGTCAGCGGAATGAAGATAAAGTTCCTGATGGGAAGAGATTAAAAAGATGCAACTGATGAGTAGCTGAAAACCTTTTATGTGGGGCTATAAGGGGACTATGACTACACTAAAATTCCTTTAAACTGTGAAATATACTTTGGGAGGTTTAAGTGCTTGAAAAGAAACCTTTTTGCTTTGAGGAAATGGGGCTCTCTGTTTTGGGACTGGAAATATGGACAGAGACATTTAATAGAAAAAGAGATGAAGAGAATTTTGTCTTTCAGCAGCTTGCCTTTAAAAGTGGTACCCCAAGTGTGCAACATAACCCATAGCACAGCTCTGGAAGGACTGTGGAGATGAGAGGAAATTCACAGTTTGCAGTTAATTTGCGGGCGCAAATTGTGAAGGTGAGGACACCCTCTAAGCCTAAACCAAAAAAGGGACCTTTCTCTCTAGAGTGAACTGAAATGATTATTTAAGTAGATAACTGACTGAAGTGTTTCTGTATGTTGTTGCTAAAAAATGTGGAATGAAGGAAGGGGGAGGAGGGTATAAGCTAGAAATCTTATTCTGAATTCTTCTTGTATTATTAATAAATTTCTTATACCCTTTTAAGTTTTAAGCCTGTCTTGCCTCTGCTCCTGAATCCTATCTCTAAAGAAAACTAAATATATTAAAATTGGCAAACCCAAGTCACACTGTGACAGTGTGTAATACATGTCTTCTGTCATTTGTGAATTAAATCAGGAAGTCATCTTATAAAGTCCTAAGAGAAACTCAACTTTGTGTTCTGTCACATTATTAGTAATGCTAATGGTTAGACTTCATTCCTTTCCATTTAATTTGAAATATAGATATAAATATATATAGTAACTAAAGTGGAACAGTTGAAGAACAGCATGCAATGATATCACAAATTATTAGTATTCTTCTGTGTCTTTATTGCATCTTATTAATGTAATTCAATATAATAATACAGATAAAACAAATATAAGGCAACTATGGATTAGTGAGTTGTAATACCATTGAGGACCTCCTTAGGAGGCCATAAGCATGAAAGCAAAGCTTGTCTACTTTGTGCAGCCACTAGGATATCAAGGTGGAAATGTGGTCACATAGTTCAGAATTTTATTTGTTTCTTGAACATATATGCCTATGTATTGAAATCCTGTCTGCCTCAGGGAGATGCTGCATATTTATCTCAGTATTTCTGTTCCAGCTATTTCCTTTTTTCTTACTTTTTTACTTTTTTCTTTCTATTGTTTCGTTTTGATTATGTCTCTGAAAACCAACATTGTAAGTCCTAAAGATGGTACCAAGACTAAAGAAGTGCAGTGTTGTCATGTTATGGTACATGAAATACATCCATAGGTCATGTGATAGTGCTACCTGTGATTAGTATATGTTCAATGAATTTTTATAGCTTCTAATTGGTGGCAGATTCATCAGTGAGATGCAATATTGTTACATTAAGTAGGCAGTTTGATGAATGCCATCTCATTCCAATTTTTTTATCTGTAACTGAGCATGTAAAAAAAATATGAAACTTTTTGCATTGAATGCTAGAGATTTCTGTAGGTTGTTTTTTGTTTGTTTTTTTCCTTCCACCTCTTTTTCCTGATTTCCAGTTGTAAAATCTTTGGTGAAAACTGTGTTTACTTACTTTAATATGTGTAGCAACTGTGACATTTAATTCATGGTTTCACTATTCCTTTTTATTATTGTATTTTCTAGCTTTTTTGACGATATTGTGCTGCTTCTCATACAATTTAATTCTACTACAATATTTTGGATATGAAACCATTCTCCTTAGTAAAGTGTAAACCATAATTTGTGTTCAGTTGCTTTAGAATTAAATGAGCAAAGCTGTACATCCCTTTTGTGATGCCATTGAGGATTGTGTAAATTTGTGTATTTGTAATTTTATATCTGGAGAAACCCATTCATTAACCAAATAAGGTGGATATGAATTTCATGTCTATTACAACAGAGTAAAAGAGAATGTCAGGATACATAACAAACTTACACATAACATTAGTCCAGCATGAATGATTTCCTCAGTAATTTTATCAACAAGAATATCAAATGGATATGACCAGAGTGTACCAGACCTTGTTTACCAGAGGTACAGACTTAAGGAGAAAAAAAAAAATACTCCATGCACGAGACTGCCTGTATGTGGAACCAGATGAACCAAATAATTGAAGGAGTGCTGGTCACCCTTGCAAGCCCCATGCCTGGGATACTTTCAGCAGCAATGCTATGTAAGGTGTTCCACGGCAGTGGTGGCCCAATCTTGATTTCATACTAAAAAACAAAATGAATGAAACAAAGTGAAAATAAATTCTATTAATATTATTCTATTCTATTCATAAGAAAGCAGCCTTTCTTCCAATGAATATATAAGAGGTGAGATAAGTGCACTGGAGTATTCAAAGCATGACTGAATTGCTAAAAGGGGAGTTAACCACACCTAAGCTGATGACCATATGCTCAAAACACTTGGAAGTATTGTGCTATATTAATCCTTGATAAAATGCTTTCTGAAGTATTACAATTAAATTAATTTGGTCTGTCATGTTCTGTTGCTGAACCAATACCGAGCTATAGTTTGAAATCAAGCAAGCTCTTTGTTAAGACCTATTAAGCTTTTCAAGGAGAATTAACCAAAAGTTGCTAACAACAGTAAATTACAGTATATTAAAATATGGCGTTTCCTTTTTCTTTAAGTTTGGTATTTAGTAATTGTAATTGTTTGATCTTATTTTTAATTTATTTTTAATATTTGGTGTAGTACTGGGCGTGTTTTCATCTGCTCTCCTTCTTTGCATTATGACAGTCTACCAGCTTGAGAAATCTTAGTTCTAGACATGAATACTGTATTCTTGTGTTTTCCTGCCTTGGCCTTCCTTGCAGGAAGTTCTCTGCCATGGTATTGTCTGTTTCTTAGGCTAACATAGACTAGATTTGCTATTTTTATAGTACTTTTGTAAGGAAATGGAAATTTTAAAGTTGATGCAGTCATACTGTCCATCCCCCTACAATAATTCTTGAAGCTGTTGAACAACTTCATAGAAATTTGATGGAGAAGTAGAGACCTCAAAGACACCAATATCCATGAAAATGCATGGACTATTTAACAAAAATATACAAAATAATGGACATACTGAGGAAAAAGACTGCAGCATTAACAATGTCCATGCTGTAATTCATAAAGTTCCATTGCTTGCAGCACTACCTAGTTTTGCTTCCACCCATAATAATTTCTTTGTCCATTCATTCCATGTCCAGTTGCTGTTATGGGTGTAGAACTACTTGCCACATGTTACTTGGGAGTTTTCTTTGAAAGTTGCATCATATGCAATTTGGTAGGAATCCCTGTTCCATCAAATACAGTTTAGGCTGTGTTTTATAAAGAGTGACTGCTGACTTTTTTTACTCTGACGTTTAATCGTTAAAATGTCTTTTTTTGTGTTTTTTTTTTTTTTTTTTTGTTTGGTTATTTCATGGGGTTTTTTTTGTTTGTTTTTATTTTTTTTTTTTTTTATTTAGGAGAAATGAGAATTAGTAGGAAGATAATTGTGGACTACTTATTTTCTGAATTTTGATTTCCATTGGCCAGAAGAGTAAAATGTTTATGAAAGTAGGTTACATCATGATACTTCATTAAGGCTATATGCAGCAGAGAATATGCATGAACTTTTAAGGAAGATTTGTATTTATTTATACCAAGCTACCATAATGGTAGATGTGTATGAGACCCTAGAAAGGGAAGAATTTGCAATGAATGGAAATTTGTTCCTATTTCTTATCAATTTATGGAACACAGTGAAAAGTTATTTGTTGCAGAAGTACATTTCTTTGAAATGGCATTCTGCTTCCCTAAAAAGTTCCTCAAGTGTGAATATCCAGACCATATCCCTTCCAGTTTCAGCAACAAAGAGAATGCAGGACAGAAACAACAGTGTCTGCACTAAGTAATACTAAATAAGAGTATTTAAAAAACTAGTTAATTTTCAAATCTTAGTCAATCCGATTCAGTAATGAAATGTAGGTCCTGGGGAAATAAACACTGTGGTACATAATAACAAAGAATGGAAGAAAGGTCATGCAGAGGAGGATGAAATAATGCCACATGAACAACTTTACTTCAGGCATGCTCTGTTTTTTAAATGCTTTGCTTTTGCAACTTCAGCATTCTTTTAATGTAGAAGATGAAACAAAAATTTGCTTTTTAAAAAGTAATCATAATAGCAATTCCTTTACACAGATTTACTCATCTCATATTTATCATAGTGTTGTGGAATTTAGGTCTGCTTCTCAGACTTCACTGCTCCATCCAACTAGTTGCACATGAGGAACTAGAAGAAAATGAGACAAACATCACAGGTAGACCTAATAATTACTTGTTATGAATAATTTAACATATTTAAATATAATATATGTATGCATTACATGTCATTCAAAAAGACCCCTAAGCACTTTAAGCTATGTTTAAAAGAAAATTGGTTTTTTACACTCGCTTAAATGCACCCTCTGCTGGGGTAAAACACAACAGCTGTGAAGTGCAATGTGATCTGTAAGCACAAGTGTTCAGAAATTCTGTTTTATGGTTCATCTGAAATACTGAAAGCAGCCAAAATCCATGTTCCTCTTAGGGCAAAATTGGGGAAAATATCACCTCTCCAGCATCTTGAGCCAGTGCTAGTTTGTCTGTCTTAAAACCTGATGCTATTTGTTTGTCACAGGTTGGAGATGTAATTTCTGGTAGTTTAATTTGCCTTTCAGAATTTCCATGTTTGTCAGTCTGTTTTACTTCTGTTAAATGAAATTGAAAATAACATAAACAACTGCTTGATGTTATGTTTGTGCTGTTCCTTTGCTGAGCTGTAAATACTTGTTTGCTTTTCACAGAAAATGTTTGCTGTGGTTATTCCTACTTTAAATCAAACATCCTATGACTACTTAAACTTTTATTAACTTCCTCAGACTCCTGCCTTAAGTGGCAATGAGTGACTAAGTGTGGGGCATCAGAGGGTTTTTGGACACAGAATGTATTGTGTGTGCTTTCCCATTACATATTAGCAGCTCCCCAGAAACCCTGCTGGTAGAATTAAGGAATTAAAAAAGAATATGTTTTTCCTCTTCCTGTTAAAAAGAGAAGTCCAAATTGGAGAGAGGCATGTTTTTCAATTCAGTTCACTGGGAAAAGAAAGTCTTAGGGTAAGTGTGGAAGTTCTGCTCCACCCCAAGATGACTTGGCAAATAAGCTCTTTTTGTTGGGTTTTTGTTTCGGATCTTTTGCTTTATTTCTGTCTTTTTTTCCCTATCAGGTTTCTAGTAGTAGATACCATTCCAGAAACCATTGCATCCCACCAAAGGCCATGTGTCGCTTAATCATAATACTTCATCTGAAAGACCTGTGAAATAAAGAGACTTTACAAGCAAATAGAATTTTTACTATATATTCTCTAACCATAAGGGGATTACTTGACCTCCTGTGTCTTTTGCACACATCAAACTCTATACTTAAGCTGTCTTGAAGCTTGAGTTCATCCTCTAGGGATTTTTCTTTTGTCTGTCATTCTACAGATATAAAAATATGTCCAGTTATATTTAGCCATATGTTGACCATCTCTGTCCTTTGACTGTGAATAATATCGAACACAAAAATATTTTCAGTTATACTAACTGTGATAATGACAGCTTTTTGATGTTTTATTATTAATGTTTGTGCAACTTACTACTTGGCCTGTTAATAAAAAATTATTTAGGTATTCTTTGACCTCATTATAATCATTACTAAATTAACACTGATTTTCCTCTTTGCAGAACTTGAGAGTTCCCTATAAAAGAGTGTTTCATGGAGACTGATGTTTTGAGCTTCCCTGTTCAGTGAGACATTTACATGTCTCATACATCCTGATATACATTGCTTTGTAAGCTCTGACTGGAGATCTTCATGGGCATGTGCATGCTGCTCCCACTCAGGGCCGTGTTTCAGCTGTCTCTACACAAAAGAACATTTAGCTGTTCCTTCCATTTAACTTGAATGACAACTGCTGAGTAAAGGGCTGGTTTCTAACCATGTCAGTGAATGATGGCAGTCATTATTGCCTTATAATGTAACTCTCTATAAGACAACCTGTGGCTCTCAGGTGATGGAATATGGTGCTGCAGCTATCTGGGGGATTTTACCTGTTCTTGAACCATCACATATGGCTTGTTTATCTTTTCTGTCAGTATACCTTATTTAATCCGACATTTTGTTTGGGTTGGAAAGTTAACATGAATAACAATATCTCTATTTGAGAAAGCCTTGCACAAAAGCTAAATTTGTTTGTTGTTCAAAAATACCTTGGCAAGTATGGGGAACTCTTCTTTTTGGTTTCAGTCTCTTTGTGAATTAAGGAGATAGAGTAACCATATGCACAGAACCTTGTAAAAACTGCTTTCAAATATTGTAAAAAACTTAGAAAATATCTAATAATATTCGTAAGAATAAAACATTATATATCTTGTCCAATAAATTTTGATCCATCTGAGTCCCACAGTTCTGGGCAACTAAATTATTAATTTTTGTACTTGCTTTCAGGTTTTGTGGCTTATTACTCAAATAGGTGGGTGCTACATAATTTGACAAGTATTAGCCTCTAGGTTAGCTATCTACAAGTCTGCCATATGATTCCCACACAGCAACTTATGTAAAAGTCTGAGCACTCATGAAAAACTTTGTTTGTTTTTTTTTAATTTTGAAATTTTTCGGTCTTTTCAATTAGAAATGTGACATATTATAACTTTCCCATCAAATATTTGGTATTTCTTCTGCTCTCTTGACCTTCTGTGTAAAACACTGGATTTCTGCAATAGATAAATAAGAATACAGATAAGAGATGTAATATTGTCTTTTTACCCAGAGGGTAATGCAGCCTCTCCTTCAGCTCACAATTGTAGAAATACTTCCGCAGATGTTTATGTAGAACACCCTTCTCCACTGATGTTCCAACTATTCCTCTGCAGCATAACTTACCTCAGTCTTACATGAGCACCTGCTTTTTGGCACCACAGGAAATAGCTGAACACAAATAACAAGTAAATTCCTTTCCTGCTAGCTGCAGAAGAGTTACTGGGAAGGGATCTGAAAAGGACCAAAGTTTTGGCTCCCTCTTCCAGATTTCTCAAATATCTCAGCTGATCAACCAGCAACTGCCTCACTAGATTGATTTCCTTTACTTATTGCTTAATGTAGTTAGAGTGCTATGATTTTATATGATTTACCAAATTGTTTCTGGACAGCAATGTGAGTTTCCTGACAGTATTTTGTAAGGTACTATTGTTAATGTTCATAATCTAGTTCATAATCAACATAATAAAACTATATAATAAGTGTTGATGTAGGTTTATGTGTTTCATCATGACAGTAAATTGTTGCTGATTTTTAGAGGAGGACTGAGTCTAAACCCTAACCATAGGAAAAAAAAAAGTTTTTACAACACGTCAAGATGATAATTAGCAACAAGAACTAAGAAGAGTTAAAAAGGCCTTTTCTAGGTTTTGAATACCTTGCTTGTTGTTACCATGCAATGAATGCCATGTAACACTTGTGCTGGTAAAATTCCAGTCAAATTGGTATTCCATCCAGCCTGTAAAGTAGAAATGTCAGGTGAGGAGCCAGGCTGGTTATTGCTGACACTAATGAAAACATCAAGCAATTGAAGAAGTAACAATAGCAGGAACAGGAACTCTCACTTTTTCTTTTCAGTCTGTTCCTCAAAAACTTGCTTGCTGGATTGCAAATATAAAAATTAAGTTTCCCTGTACTAAATGTACAATTCAGTACTTACACAGTGGGGCACTGGCCTGCCTTCAACCTGCTAAATGCAATTTGGTTTTTTTCAAACAATGTATAAAATCTTACCTGTAAGTAGTACACATTAAATTTAAGTCAGAACATAACATTATTTCTCCCTATTATTTTCTTGCTGCAGTACTTACCTTGTATGTAATGTTTCTGCTCTTGTATCCTGCTCTCTGAAGGTTCTCTGGGTGGAGGGATTTGCTTTGTTACCCTTTAGCAGAAGCAGTTATGTTCACCAGCTGTAATGCTGACCCTGCAATGGAGTTCTGGATTATAAAATGCACTTTTATAAAAACTCCTTGTGTTTGTTTCAGACTCAAAGCACACTTGAACGTAACTCACGTGTTTGTATGCATACACCATGGGTTTCTGAGTCATAAAAAGAAATCTAAACATTTTTAAATGGCTGTACTTACGAACAAACCCATAAATAGTAATATTTTTCCTGTGGAACTGTAAGCAGTTAAATTTTGTAAGGATTTTTAATCTTGGAAAATTCAATTATTGTTTCTATAAATTCTGAAACACCATAAGGAATACTAGCATCCGTCCTTGCTTTTGAGAGTTACAATTCCTATGTTTTTTTAAATCAACATTCACCCATGCGTCAATGAATTCACTGTAAGGGTGTAATTTTCTTTAAAAAAATGTATTTAAAAAACCCCCCACTACTGTGAAGTGTTTAGATTTGGCAGCTGTGAGTTGTACCACACAGTACAGTAGTATTTCAGATTTAATAGATTACTTGCATTTCTGGATTCCAAGCAGCTGTCAAATGGTTCTCTTGATCTCTGGAAAACGGGAGAGATAAGTGAAATATGTGTGTTTAGTACAAGTCTGGATTTTCTAGTTTTTTCTGACCACTAGGGAGAAAAATGCCTTTATTTCAATATGGAATGGGTACAAAAGAAAAAAACCCCAAAACTGTGTGTCTGATTTCATTAAAAATATCTTGTGTAGTAAATATAATAGGAGTAGTATTTGGCTTTGATATTGTATGCCTGTGACAATTTCAAGTATTAGGGTTTTTTTTTCCAAGAAGGCTGCCCAGTACTAATTAAAACCAGGGAATTTAACTTCTGCAAGCTTTTGTAAAAAAATGAAGCTATTTGGATTAATATCTTGACTGTAAACTGAAAGGAATTTCACAAGACTGTGTTAGATAATTTGTAAAGTTTTAATAAAAGGAGCTAAGTAACATTTGTACTGATCACATGCTTTTATCTTCTTTGCAGATTTAGGGTTTTTTTTAATATTTGATGCATAAAAACACCTAAAATTATCTAGTTACAGCATAACATATAATAAATTATGCTGCCATTGCATGCTTTTCTAGGAACCCTTATTTGTAACTGATTCACTCCTTGGAAATAAAAGAAGTGAAGTAGCCTGAATAGTATCACATGATGGCACTGTTTCCATTTCCACCTCCAATATTATGAAATAAAGCTATAATAAACTGGCATTAAAATGGTATGTAATTCCAATATACTTTGTATAATTTATGTAAAAGAAAAATCTAACCACTCTAGTTATTAATATAGGTATTAAAATGGATATATAGTTTTCTTAGAAAAGTGTTTTGTAAAACTTTGCATATTTATAATATTCCTTATTTTGATTGTAGAACAAGAATTCTCCACAATATATGATGTTTATGAATACTGAACTGTACAGATTCATTTAGCATTGTGTTAGGAAAAAAACCCCTGTTAATTGTTGTATAAATGGGATGCTTTATTTTTTGTTTTGGTTTTATTGTGGGAAGAAAGCTAATGGCTGGCCTTTTTGTATTTAATATAAAGCCTTTTTATGGTAAATTAGATCATTAATACAGACACATTTTTAAAAAATGCAAATTAGCTTTCCATGAGCAGAAAAGAGCTTAAAGTGTAGTAAGGTCAGAGGCAGGATCAGACATATTTGTAAAATGAATTATATTCAAGTAGGAATATGAGGGAAAATATGAATGTAAGAAAAGTCAGTGATTTATAGTATATAGATGGTAGATGTCATATTATTTAATTTTAAAATATTCTGACTGAATACCCATAAATGTTCATGTTCTTTTTAGTAATATAAATTAATAATCACTTCTAAATTAATATTTTCTATTTGTAGAATCATCAATATTAATTTTTAGGAAAACACATTGCTGACTAAAAAAAAAAGGTGATGGGTGTGATTCTACTGCGCTGCAGATTACTTTAGAGTAAGATAAATATCCAGTCCCACCATTCTCTCTTATGAAATTATACTATTCTGTACATTTCTCTGTTATGGGGATTGTTGCTAAAACAAAACAAAATAAAAACTCTGCAAGAGGAAGTAAGAAAAATACACAGTGGTGATGTAGGGCTAATAGCTGGGGTTTGGATATATGCCAAATGGGTGCTTGCACTCCAGGAATGTCCTCTGCCAGTATAAACTTCTCTTCTGAGCAGTGTGAGACTTCTCTGTGTCTTTTTTTGATGTGAAATCAGGGGCAAGCAAAAATATCTGTTTAAAAAAAACCACCTGCCATGTAAAATTTCATTTCTGTTTAGTGAATTATCAAACTAGCTAAATAGAAGAATAAATATATTCTTCTGAACTTCGTCAGTAAACTGATTTGATAGTAAGAAAATTGTTTTAGTATACTTTAAAAAGAATATATTTCTATGCAGTATGTTATAACATTTAAACACTGAAGAAAATTGCTGCTGTTGCTAAAATCAGTGATAGAAGCTCACTGTACCAATCTATTTAAATGTTTCTAAATAATGTAATTTCTCTTTTTTTTTTTCTTTAATCAGTAAACAATACTTGCATAATTTCACTTTGACATTTTAATTTTTTTTCTATATATTCTGATTGGAAGTACTGCTTTACAGAAGTGTTTCAGCATTACACTACCTCTCTCTGTGTCTAATAGTCCACTCCCTTATATCATGTTAGAGATTTAAATTACTATTATTTTGAAATATTTTTGCAAAGTTTTAAAGAGATTTAGTGATGTAAGTGGATTCACATAATAAATTGCAATAGATAATGAAAAGCATTCATTACTCACAGCTGTGTATTCATTTATATGTCCCATTTGTTCATGTATGAGGTGAAGAATTCCAGAATACAGTAAGTGAGCACTGCTCTGCTCAGTGTATTTCACCATTCAAATTACGTGCAATTTCACAATGCCAGTGTTACTTCTCAGGACAAATTTCATACAATAGTAATTCTGTGATTATTCATCCAGTTTAATTAATTCAATTAAGTAAGTCTGCTGTCAGGTGTCCTTTTAATAATTGAATCAACATGCAGATACATAATAAGCATAAAAGCATTTCTGTAGCTGCAGTAAATTTAGATCCAAAAGAATCTGCTATTCCACTACATTTGATATAGATTATTCTATAATATTTCAGTAATGGGTTCCACAAAGGCTGCCTTTTAATTCTTTGCTTTCTCAAATGTCTTTATATATAATGGTTTAAAACAGAAGGTGTTCAAAAGAGGGTGACCTTTTTCCATTACCATAGTTCCTGTCATTAATGCATTATAATTTTCT
This sequence comes from Erithacus rubecula, assembly GCF_903797595.1. NCBI lineage: Eukaryota > Metazoa > Chordata > Aves > Passeriformes > Muscicapidae > Erithacus > Erithacus rubecula. The sequence continues at coordinate 44,655,207 of NC_136686.1, forward strand.
TTAGAAGTCTGGAAAAAATGTGTATATATGCACTCTGTAGCAGGTATGAATCAAAGTGTGTTAGTGAAAGTTAAGAATTGTCTGTTATTACTAAAAAAGGAGGGGGGAAAAATAAAAGAAAAATGCGAGGAAGTAATTTTATTGTTATTTTTACTATGAAAGTTTAAACAAACCTTACACTTTATACAAAGCAGTTACAGACTTGAGAGTTTTAGCATTTGTAATCTGAACAAACAGCAGTTGACCTACTCAGATACTAAAAATAATATGCTCCTTATACTAAATTTAAAGCCAATAGAATGTTGTATTAGGCTGGATTGTATATAAAGGCCAATAATATATCTCCATCCTCTGCAATATATTACCATAGATGTTGTTTTAATAACATATATATTAAAAAACATGGTAAATTATTTACTTGGCGTACTCTCAATGGTGCTTGATGTCATAATTATTGTAAATATTAATTGCTGTGCTAAAAATGTAAGCAGGATGACTTTGTATTAGATGAAAAATGAAAATAGTCTGTGTACGGGTAAATAGATAATCATACAAAAGTAATTGGGGTTTTAAAACCCCAATCTATTCTGCCAGCATGAGCTCGTTTGCATGTTAATCACAAGAGTGATTTCCTACTTCACAAGGAAGTCCACACTCTTTCATAACCACTTTTAATTGCATTTAAAATGTTGCAGGGTTGGGATATTAGAAATGGAGGCGTATCAGTGTCAAATTAATAAAAAAATGTTTCTGAAAATCTTTATGGGCTACAGATTATAACATTATGGGCTTTTTTTTGTTAGAAAATAAAAAATGTGGTTTAGGATATATTTTAAGTGAGGCATGTTAAATGAAAAAAACAAATTAATTTGTACATGTGTTGTTTTTTTAGAAATTATATAAATGGAAACCTCTTTTTAGTTGGAAAATATAAAATACATTTTTATTAGTAAATTGCTTTATACATTGACCAGTACTTTCATTAATCTCTCATTAGTCAATGAAATCCTAAATTAGCTACAGTTAAAAATGGGGTTTTATAATAAAGCATAAGGCAGTGTGGCAATAGAAAGCTGTATGTAAAATTCCTGTGAGTTATATACCATTTTACTTGTATTTATCTTCAGAGGGATCCAGTTAACGATTTTAATGGCAAATAATTTTACTTTCATATATAGATTTTTACAAGTTATTTTGAAATCATATATGAAACATAATAGAAACCAGGAAAGCAATTACAGATCAGAATTCATATAATTTATGTATGCTGCATGCTGTCACTTGCGATTGATCCTAGAATAAATTGTGACAAAATTTATGTATTTGTTATTATTTATGGCTAATTCTGCCTTTAGAATTAGAAATATGAATGAAAATTTTAGAGAGCTTTTTAAGCGTGGTTTTTTTTGTTTTTTTTTTTTTTCTCTTTACATTCGGAGTGGTGCAGTAATAAATGGAAAACATTTTAAATGATTTTGTGATATTCATATAAGATTCAACACAGCTTCCTCTGTAATCTGTAAAAGGCCAATGTCAAAGTAAAGACAAAATGACTTGTTCTCTGAAGACAGGAACGAAGAAATGTAGCTCTCTAATAAAATAGTGTTAAGTTCACAATGGTTACATTGTGATCAGTCTCAAAGATACAAAAACTAATTTTTAGTCAAGCTGTTAAAAATTATATATTTAAGAAGATGAAAAGTTTGAGGATTAAAGAAAAATCACTCACAATTTTAAAGAGGGTATATTTGCTTTCATCACCAGGTGTTCTTTCTAATATAAATTACCAAGATGATGTTTCCATAACATAGCTTGGGGTGCTCTGGAGATTAAAACTACCAAAACAGACCTATTAAATTTTTCATAGGGAGGGTCCACCAGGGATAATAAGCCAATATTCCTTGTCCCATATTCCAGATGTTTTATGTAATTCTGCATCTTACTAAACCTAAATTGTAGCTTTTCCAGAAAAAATGTACTATGGAGACTGAGATGAAAGGCAAGAACTGTTGAAATGTTAATTTTACTATCTGCTGTTGAGGTCTGTTACCTTTTTTGTATTTTTTTTCGTACTCCCAGTAGCTCAGTTCTGTTTTATGAATGTTGTGGTATTTCAGTTGTTTGAAGTTTTGAAACTTGGAGCGTGACTTTGACTTGGCAAAACACAGTGCCACATGGTGTGTGACACGCTGATGGATAGTCTTTGATCCATATGATTCACAGTCTTTCTCCTTTTTACTTGATTCAGGATGAGAAAAATAAAATTTAACAGTGAAAAAGTTTTAGCAATAATCCTTGTAACATAAACCGAGAAAAATTATAAATAAAATAGTTCTCTTTAGTAATTATCAAGTAATAATGCAATAAACAAAAATATATTTTGTTGCTTTTTTGCATATAGACTGTGGACATTTAAAAACAATATTGGCGTTATTGCAAAGCTATGGAATATTTCTAGATTGGTCTGAAACAATTAATGCTTTAAAATAAAGTACTGCTACAGTTCACAGATCACTTTGCAAATGTGGTGAAATAAATACCTTAGGGCACTCTTCTGATTCCCACTCCTCAGTCTCTTGTTGTACTGCAGTGATAGCTGGCCAGCAGAAAAGTTCATGGACTGACTCCTGCTACAATTTGGAACAGCCATGGATCTGATCTAGGGAGCTGATGTCTGGTAGTTTGGGGTTCTTTTTTATCCATCATGAGATACATGGGGTAGATGGGGATTATACAGGAGGAAAGAACCAATGCATTGTGAAGGGCAAGTCTGCTGCCTTCCATTCAGGTGGGCTGTTGTAGGAACAGCAAGAGACACCTGACTGCTGAAATAGGTTTTTTCCACTGGTTGACTATTTTCAACATTTGTTCAGAGACATTGTTCTGTGATAGATGTTTCTCACTGCATGACTTCATGTATTAAATGAGTTTTCTAAAACTGTTACTTCTATACTTTATAATTTATTATACTTCAATTTCTGAAAATAAGACTTGTATGGAGGGTTGTGCTATTAAAGGCTAATGCCCTGATATAAATATTTAACGAATGCTCATAATTTTCTAACATTTGATGTTCCTGATCCTTAGCAACTCAGTTCTTATCAGTCTGCTCTTTTTCTAAATTTTTTAATTTTTAATTTTTTAAAAATTTGTTTAATTTCCCTTCAGCTTTTTCTAGAAGATTGGAAAATAAGTAAGCAGATCATACCATATACCAGGGAAATACAGACAGTTACAGGAGAGAAACTATTTGCTAAAATTTTAGAATTTGTTTCAATTAATCTAACTTAATTTAACTTGCTTTCATTTGGAACACAAGGTTTTTATTTAAAAAAATCCACGATATTTTCATCCTTTCAACTTGCAAGTTCCTATTCCAGTTTATTTCACTTCCAACTCTTTCAGAAAAAAAAATTGGGAGTTATGATTATCCTCCTGAGTCTAAACTAAGAAACCAGGTAACCTCAGTCTCTGTTCCATTTGTTTTTTTGGGAGAGAAATCTGGGGAAATTTCTTTCTGGCCTATTTCTACATCATAAAGAAGGAAAGACTTGAAAAGCATGAACTTTTTTATGTAGATGTTTTTCACCTGTGGGGAGAAAAAAAGTAGGAAAACGTAGAATCTGCTCCTGAAGAGATTTCCTCCTTTGCCATGTATGGCTACACTGCCTCAAGGTGTACTATATATAGTAATGTACATGAGACTCTTTGGAGAACTGAGTCAGTTTCAAGATAAACACCAAACCTTTCTAACCTGTCATTTTGGCCATGATTTTAAACCAAGTGTATTTAACAAGTCTTTGTGAAACCAATTTTTTTTTTTTTTTTGAGATTACTTCAGTAATCAAATTGTTTTTATGGTTCTGTAACTTCAGAGCAAAAGGGTCTTCCTATAGAAAATAGAAGCATTTCAATTTTTTTTTTCTTGTCACTACTTGGCAAATTATTAAATCTCTGGAAATTAACTGTATTTGATTTTATTCTTTCTCTTACATGCAAAATTAAGATTGCTGCTCTTTTATACATTCAAGATTTTTCTTTGTGTTTTATTTTCTTCTTTTGCAATAGTTTAAGTATTAGGACTGGAAAGTGGGGCAAAATGATCCTTTTATCTTTTAAGCAAGAACAGTCAATGATTGTAACCATTTTCCCTAATCTGTTTCCATAGTTTGTTTCTACTTTTTTCCTAGAGGCAGTATGGTGTGATTGTTCTGCCACAGTTCGTATTAGTTATTATGAATTTTGCAGAGTTTTCAGATCAAGTCCTTTAATGTCTACTATTAATAAAAGTAGCAAAGTTCCCCAGTTTGAGTAGAAGTTTTATAAGTGTGTGGCAAAATAATGGAGAGCATTTGAGTTGGATGGCTTATAGCTGATGGTTTTCACTTATGACCAATGTCTTCTAGTTTATGCCTGAAAAGAATCCCTCCAAACTTATGTCTACACTGGATACTGGTAACTTTTCCACTTCATTTTAAAGATCTATTTTAAAGTGCTATTCAATGTGGTGAAGACTTCAGAATCTAAATTTGCAGACTGTATTTCATTTAGGATGGAAAATATTCAGAATTCTTGCATTCCTTATAAAAGTTCCAAACTCTGGGACTTTCAGTAAAGATCTATATGGGAGAAGTAGCACAGTGTGAAGAATAAACCTGTAAATATGCTTTAGGTATGTGGAGTGACTGGTGCCTGTTTAAAAATTGGCACATGTCAGTTTCTTATTGCCCTGGGGTATTTTCATATTCTTCCAAGGTTTTTGCATGGTCCTCCTGTTCCATACAAGATAGATGCAGTTATCAGTGCTCCTTGTGCTGTTGTTACTAAAGAAGAATTTAAGTAGATGTAATTACTGGCTATTGGTTTTTAGAAAAAGTTAAAATAGTCATTTATTGCCAACTGGTTTTCTGTTGTTTGCTTTACACTGAACATTTCTGGTCAAATCCTGAGCTTGTATATTCCCTGATACATTGCATGAAAAACCAGTCATTTCCAGTTCTGCTTTTTACTGTGTCTTCTGGTCACTGGCTGACTGTTTACTTGGCTTGCTATGGTCATTGGAATAGAAATCCAAGTAGCAACTTTGATTATCATTCTATTTCACCATGTGCTGTAGAAAAGCAAAGAAATTATTTTTTTCCCTTATGATTTACAGTCCTTTGGAAGTCCAGCTGCCTCATGGCTTTACAATATGCCAGGGCTCCAGCTAAGTGTGAGTGATATCTTAACAAACATGTTTGTAGATACAGATCTCCTTTTCACCATGATGGCACTTCTGTATGTTTATGCTGTTCATGTGTGTGTGCCATGTCATAATATTTTGTCCCTTTCCATATCCAGTTTACTATCCAGGAACACACTTTAGGAAGTTTTTGTGAGGTTTATTTCTTCCCATTGAATCTAAAAAAAAATCTGTATTTTTTTCATCTAGTTGAAAAATTTCATATTGTGTAAACTTGTGTTGTGCATAAGACATGGCATTTTGTAGTGAGATTTTATTGTGTTACCAAGAAGATATTTGGGTAAGTGAAGATACCCCATGAATACAGTACTTTCAGTTTCAGTGAAGTATTCCTGGAAGATTTTTCATTTCCTATCTGGTCTTCTGATCTTCATTTTCAAATTCTTTTCCCTTACTCACAAGAGATCACTGTTACAAAATTTTACTATGCTTACTTCTTCTTTTATCATGTATGCTTAAATTTTCAGATTACATTTTTTGCAATGTAAATATTGTGCTTATAGAGGGTAATGTAACAGGCTGCATCTCCTCCTGTGCTTTGTGAAATAGAAGGGTTCAATCCAACCAGTAACTGTATTGCCAGATCAGATGTCAAATTCCTGGTGACCAGATACCCACAATGGCTTTAACATTCATATAAATGGTAGCTGGGATGCTGTGTTCCCAGAGCCACCATAAAATAGCTGTGTCTTTCTTTAAAGAGAATGGTGACCATATGATGGAGCTGCTTTAGGAAAGGCATTGGAGGAGGCTGTAATGCACAATCCCATTTTTGTACAGAAAGGCAGATATTTTATTCCAATTAAAATCATTGCTTGCAGATTTTCTTCTTCTGCGAGACTGGGTTAAGATAGTCCACCTGTAATTAGGGTGAAGATTTATAGTGCTGCTTGATCTGTAGATATTTTGTAAATAATTTCATTGCTGAAGAAGGGAATGCTTTTTTTTTCATCTGAGTATCTCTAGGCTCAATTTGCAATCATTGGATGTTATGTGATAGAAGATCTAAAAGAGAACTTTCTGTTTATCACATACTTTTAACCTTCCTTTTCAGAATCTGAATAGAAGAATACTCGGTGAATTCAATATATGTAAGAAATGTTTTCAGGTTAGCTGAATTGTCTTTTAAACTATTCCAATTTATGGTCAACATTAGAACTGGTCACGGTGTTCTGCAATGGTTATGTTACCTTGGGATTTAAAAAAGCATAACCTTCCTTTTCTCATTCTTTATGTTGTCAAGGGTCTTTGCCCATCTGACTAGTGTGCCATGGGACTTAACTACGCATCATAACTCCATGTCTGTAATTTTTCTGAGACACCATGTTTCATCCTCTGAATATGGACTTTTTCCTTTGTAGCTACAAGTGCAGCTTTACACATGTGGTGGTGTGAAAGTATTCCTTTTAAGTAAAACATTTTCAGAGATTCAGATCATTTCATTCTAGTAGCTGGCTCTCCTCATTATCATTTGCTGTGTTGTCAGCAAACGTCATCAGTAATGAATTTGCAATTTCTTGAAGGTCATTGATGAAAGAGTGGAACAGTATGGGACCAGTAACCTATCACGGCAGATCGCTCTTACAAATGCCCTTAATATAATTCCCTGTTTGCAATTACATTCTGAGACTTACTGATTTGTCTGTTTCTAATCCATTCTAATCCATAACATATTTTTGATGTTAATTTTGTATCATTCTTGCTTTGAAGTCCTGGAGTGGTGCTCAGCAAGCTAACACGCAGAAAGTATTTTTCACTGAAGTGGGATGCCTTTCTTAAAACCAGGTGTAAGAAAAAGGTGGCCATAGATTAGAGGCCCGAATATTTTGTTTGAGCACACAGTGATGAATTTTTATTAATACAAGCAAAGTTACTCTAAAAATTTCTAACTTCTATATTTAAGAAGCATAATATTGTATTGATATTTAATGCAAAAAACATGGAGATGGTCTGTTTTTTGAGAATTTTTTTTCTGATTTTCCTGCATATAATTTTCTAAATTAAGAGGGACAATTTTCCTAGCTTGCGGTTACTTGTAGAATAATTTGTTTTGAGAAGACCTATTATTTGAAAATTTTAAATAAACTTGGCATATTTACTATGCAACTTTAAAAATCAGTCTGTGAAAGCCTTATGCTCACAATGTGCAATACAATTTCTTATGAGGGACTTTGAGTAAAGGGTATTGGAGAACCATGGTCTGTCTGTCATTGAATTTCATAGTTAAGTCCAGTTTCTGTGATTTTCTTTTTTATTATTTTTATTACTATTAATATTTTTCATAATATTTGCTTATAAATATAATATAATATATATATATAAAATATTATAGTTTAGTACTTGAACTCCGTGATCCTTATTAGTCTCTTTCAACTTGATATATTCTATGATTTGATTACTTTATAATGTAGTTGGATTTAGAGTTTTTCAGTGGTGGGGATTTATGGGTTTTTTTTTTTTTTTGGTTGATCGGTTGGGTTTTTTGGTGGGGTGTGGGTTTGGTTGGATTTTATTTTTTAACAAAGTGTTTGTAACTATGGAAACTTGTGACAAAATACCTGACTGGAAAACATGCAGAATTTTGTTTCTTGTTGACTCCTGGTAGAGTTTTGCATCAGTACTGATACAGGATAATAAGAAAGCTGCTCTATTCTTAGCTCATATTTAATTCTCTCTATTGAGCTATGGTACTATGGATTGTTTCAACTCCGTGTAGTGTTTCAAGTGTAAGCTAGAGTTATTGCCAGGTGGCAGGAATGAGGCATATAAACATTTTATAGACAACAGATGCAGATAAATGGAGGAATTTATCTTGTGCACGGTATACTTGTTTGGCTAAGAGATACAGCCCTTAATAATTCCTCTATGCTGACTGATATTGGACAATTAAAAGCATATAAATTATTACAAGATTAATTACTGCAAAGAGAGAATGTTCATAACTTTCTGTGCATAAAAGCTGTTTCTCAGAAGTGTTCCAGTGATTTTTTTTTTTATTCTATATTGTAGATGAAAAGCATTGAAGAATGATGAGTAGCAAGAAAAAACCTCTCAGGTCTCCTGGTCCTCAATTACTAAAGTACAACTAGTCCTTTTTATTTATCTTTACATTAAGGGGTTATCCCAATTGCATGAGATTTTCAGAATGCTGATGTTAGAAGCTAAATAAGTATGTAACGGAAATGCAAATACAGTTGGCTATTTGTTACAAATATATCCTTATTGGTTGTTGAGGTTAAGATAGAAGCCATAATCTATTTTGCTTGGATATATTTTCCCCCAGGATAAAACAAGCCTGCTATAGTCCTTAGATTTATAAAGTAGTTGTGCAGAGCCTGATACTTAGCTCAGTTACAGCTATCATATTCAGCCCACTAAAGTCTACAGAGTTGTATCTGTCTGTGAGAAGAGAATCAAGTCCATGAAGTACCTTGGCTGTGTTGTCTGGTGTTTATTCCTGATGCTGAGGCTTTTCTTTTTTAAAGAAAGTTTTTCGATGGGGGAAAACAGATGGGTATCATTTGAGAAAGATAGAAGTGAAATAATTTATTCTGATAGTTTTTACCAAAATGAAATGTCATGATATACATTATAAAGTTGTCATTCTTTAAATGAATGATAATAGAGTTTAAAAATTCTACCTAAGTATACATTTTCCGTGTAAGTGGGGTTAATATATTTTTGTAGCTAGATTTAATTTTTTTTTAGATTTCTGTAAAAACAAACTGAAGTGAAATTCGATAAACCTCAGCCCTGAAATTATTTTTTAAACAAGGTTTTGCTGGTGACAGCTTATTTTCTTAAGTAAACAGATTCCACATGTGGTATTAAGTAAATAATTTTGTGATTTGATAGTCGTGTATTAGGGTGAGACATCCTGTAATGTAGCTATGTCTGAAGTTATTTACTGTTTTTCCTCTGCCAAATTGTGATTGTTTAGTCTGCTAACACTTGTACTGAGGTTTTTTCTGGGTAGTGGTTAGCAGTTGTTTTCAAAGCAAATGTTAAATCTAAGAAGACATTCCTTTAGAAAAAATCCTGTTCTGGCAGAGGAACATGATTTGTGTTCTTGTTCAGTGTTCCTTTACTGTTTTTAGTGTGGCTGTTGAAATCTATACCTTACATGATCTCATTGTGCTGCCTGCATTTCATTAATGAGTGACTCTGTTTAGGGCTTGGGGAGAGAAATATTTTTCATATGACACTACCCAGTATGAATGCAGTGCACCAGCTGCAAAAACCACAGACCATCTGATTTTGTGGTTTTTGAGGGTGTAAAGAGTTGAATTGCTTATACTAGAGCTTATATCTGTATATTATACCATATGGAAACGGAACTACTGTAGACGTGGAAGGAAAAGGAGAAAACCAAGTTCTTCAGCCATGGTGATGAAAAATACATATCTTGCCCTGTGGAGGATTACTGTTACTATGCAGCATTAAATATTTTTGCATAATAGAATGGCGTGAGTTAAAATTTTGCCACCAACTAGTACTTTTAAAGAAAGATGAGAGATGTCTAAAGACATGTCTAAAGAGATGTTTCATTAAGATGTTATTGATACTTAAATGCATTTATTTTTCTCTGTTGATATTCTTTGTTTCATTTTCTTGTCTAGCAGAGAGAAAGCATTCTGTTGGAGCCTGGGTGGGTATTATCCTTATTTTCCAGGTTGTAAGCTAAAAATACTTCAAGAAATACTATTTCAGCCATAACGGGGGAATTTTTAAACTAGTTTTGAATTTAGCAAGTCCAAACAGAAATCTCATTTTAGTTGTTACTGTTTTGAGGTTCTGCCTTCAGTAGAATCAAACTATAAGCAACTACTTATGAATCTGTGGGGCAATATGTTAGACACATTTGCAAATAGTTTAAAGTTGCTCTTTTAATTAGCTAACTAAAAAATCAGATGAAGTTCAAAGGGGTTTGCAAGTCTGAAATTCCTGGAAAATTTTTCTGGGTGTTTTTTAATATAGTGAAATTTATCCTCAGTAGAACAGGTTGCAGAAATATATTCTTTAGTTTTTGCATAAAGCCATAACAAGAATAAACAGCAGTATTCTGGTTAGGAATTGATCAAGGGGTAGTGAAGATATAACTATTTCATGTTACAGATGAGATTTGCATAGTTGTTTGGGTAACCAGAGGTGTGTGTCTTTTCTGTGATAGATATTTCAGAGATTTCAGAAGGGGCAAAATTAAGAGGCATTTGAGTATTTCTAATGAAAAATTACCAATCTGTGTTTATACACACATGATGTCCAAGCAATTTTGAGATGCATTTTGGACTCTTCTCTGAAAGCAACAGAGAAGCAGAACTGTCAGCAAACTGCAACCTGTTGATGACAAGCACACAGCCTTCCCCAATTGCTGCTGTTTGGTTCAGTCAGTCAAATAACACAGTAAATGTCATGATTTGAACCAGAGAAAATAAAAGTTCCAAATAGCAAAAATAAAAGCAACCAGCACATAACCAAGTCCTAGTTAGTGACTTTTAGTTGAACAGATTGGTTCAAAAGATGAAGAGTTTTGTAAAATATCATTCTTTTCTGTGAATACAGAATAAACACAAAGTAGTGCTAAATTTGTTGTATACTTTGTTCACTCTGACTCGTCCTTCCAGCTCTACATAGGTCTGCCATACAGAGAAAGTGCTTTTTGTTGACAATAAGCCTCAATGACAGATTTCTCTGAATCACTATTGAATGCCACTTACATGCTAGTGATGCAGCAGCTATTCAGTGTGGTTATAAAAACCATGACTGAGAATTGATTCCACTCATAATGAGGATCAGATGTATGAGTACCTATATGAGTTCTATAGCAATACATTTTGCCAGTAGAGAATGGGGAAAAAAAAAAAAAAACAGAAAAAGTTTTTAGCTGTTTTTGTGACATGTAAAAAAATGTTTTATTTCAATTGTTTAGTGAAATTGCAAGTTGCTCATCTCAAATTTTGGTATTTGGCTTTACAGTTTGTTTTTATTTTATTTTATTTTGAAGGCTTTTAAAACATACACTTTTTTATTCTTTTTATCTAATTTTTGAGTTCTGAACCTTTCAGGTTTTATGCTTTTAATTTGTACACATGAGAGCTGGAAAGATGTATGTATATATACATATATATAAAACAATTATTGTAAAATTTCTAGATCCCAACACTTGAAGTTTTAGAAAACACCAAACATTTTGAGATTTTGAAAAAAATCTCTAAGTATCATCACCAAAGTTATGCTATGAAAAGTAAAATCAGTTTATAGACATGAATGGGTAAAATGGTCTGGCTATTGAAATTAGTTTGAGCCTTTTGCCTCTGAGATCACTGAAGGCAGAATTTTATTCTCTTAATCCTTTCCCTGTCATATCCAGGGTTAATCTGCTTGTCCCATGTCTCTGAATCCTCATCTCTAAAGGGGAATGGTTCCTCCATCTGATCCATGGTGAGTCAGTTTAGAGGAGAGGGAGGCTGGGCTAATCCTCAAAGAGGCAGCAGTGTTGTTATAAAATTAAAATTATTCTTCCTTGTCACATAAGCTAAGGAGGTTTAAGTTCATTGATCAGAACTCAAAGACATCAAAGTTTGTGAGATGTAGAAGGAAAAAACAAGGTGTTTGTAATAAAAGTGTAATTACAAATGGTACTAAAAATGACAGATTATTCTTACCTTACTGAAATCTTGGTTTGGCTGTGTTGGGATCTTTCCAACCATGGACTACTTCGTTAGTTACTTAAATCTCTGCTACTACTCTAAAATAATTTTTGCTCTCCACCAAGTAAAAAAAAAAAATCTGAAACTTTGTTCTTTTGTGTGCTAAGAGATTTGATAAAAAACATTTTGAATTTACCTAGCCTGTAGGAATAACATGGAAAACAAAAATGTTCAGGTAAATACCTTCGTGCAAGAGATATGATTCCCCCAACAAATAGTTTATGCTGAGGTTTTGAATTTTAATTTAAAAGTTTTCTATATCATCAAATTCATTAAAAGTTGAATAATTGAATTATGAATAGTACTTTGGGATTTTGCATTTTTTAAATAAAATTTTTATTTGCTATTCTTATTTTTTGGATGCTAAACTACAGGTGTACTAATTATTTTTGTTGTGTCCTTTTGATCTGTATTCTGCCATTTGATAATAATCGATTAGCTTTTTTAATTGCAGATTTAACATGTTGATTTTGATCAACTTTCATTTATAACCCAAGACCTAATTCCTTGATGGTTATTGGTCATCTATGTTGTGTCATCTTGTATATAGTGTTGGGATAGCTTTTTACATCAAACACCTTGTGTTTGTTTCTTGGAATACTGTTCTCTATTTTGTTGTCCAGTACTTCAGCCTTATTAAGTCCTGTGATTTCTGAGTCCTATCTCAAATTCATAAACAACTCAATTTAACTTAATTTTACTCAAATTTTCTTATCTTTCATCTTTTATGCCAATGTTTCTGTATGCCATTATTTTCTCTTTTGTCCTGTGGAAAAACAATTTCTCTGGGCATTAGTAAAAGTTGGTGATAAGTGCTTTCTGAAAGTATCATTCAGTGGTACAACTGATGATTCAACAGGCATTTAATTTGGACTGAGCTGTAATGCTCTGTTGCCTCCCCTGATTTGCATTGAATAGAGGTTTCCTTGACTGTGACTGATCCTTCATATCTGCTTATATCTATTTCATATCTATTTACCCTTCGTGAATAGGGGAGTTTTATGCAGATAAGCAAATATAATTGTGTTCCTTTTCCTTACTTCCACTTTATTTATTATCTAGGAACTGTAAAGTGGTGGAGTATTCTTAAGTAGGATAAAAGACCTAAAAGTATTTATCTAATGTAACTCATCTGAGGATGAGTAGTCTTCCCTTTTTAGAATGTAACCCATCTTTTTGGATTTCCACATTTGCATGAGTTTCTTGTTTAGAAGACCTAACTTGTCTGATAATACGGAATTATGTGAAGTTTATATATATATTTATAGAAAATGATGCTTGGAAAAATATAGCTCTTTAAAATGGAGCTGGAGCTTGTTTCACACAAAATTCTTAGCAGTCATGGATGACCTAAAATTTTGTAATGTTCTAGTTGAACTGAAATCAGTTATTTCTCTGACATAATTCAAATAAATATTGAATTTGAACTCAATTAGATATGTTTTCCTGGAACCTCAAATGTCTTGTTTGTTTTCTCCCACAATCCTGAAAAAGATAAATTAATTGGTACATCCCATATTAAAGTGTATATAGGATTTATTCACTGACTAAACTGAGATACACTGATAATTTTAACCAAGTTTTTCTGTCTAGAAATTCCATCTTTGCCAAATAGCATGACTAAATAGCAAACCTCCTTCTCTCTTTTCCCTTTTGAAACATTAATTAGTGTTTGAACTCTGTTAAGTTCATACATAACTATTTTGATTTATTGTTTCTATTTAGACAGATAAGAAGAGGGGAAAATGCTATTTTATATACCTGTTTAATGTGCAAAGGACAGTTAAACTATTGAACAAGTAATACATTCACAAAAAATATTTAAATAAAAAAAAATATCTTTTATTCGTGAAGAATAAGATACCAGGTCAAATATACAAACACATTGCAGAAACAGGTAGCACAAACTGCCTTTACAAAACCCAACTGCAGATGCCTGTAGTGTAGACATCAAGATATGAGAACATCATTAGGTACTCATTATAGCCAGTGGAAAGAAATAGACATCTATAAAGGAGTGCTTATCTCAAATTTGATGGAGATGTCTAAACTGCTTTTGGTGTTTCTGGAAGTATAAGAGTTTATAGTTCTTTGAGCTAGATTATGATATAGCTGCCTATGTCTGGACTCATAATTATCACTCCCTAAAGCACAGAGAATGAAATTACTTTGTTTTAAGGGGATTTTTTTTAATTAATCACTTTTTATCTTGTCACTTCCTTGCAAATGGCATTTTGTTGGTATAGTCTGATTTGATTTAGAAACTTCTTTAACTTGTTGCATGGTTCATCTACACAAAACATTACATCTGCATCATTAAAATGAATATAGTGTGCTCAAATAATTTAGTGTTAGATCTTTACTTCTCCATTAGAGTTATGTTTCATAGCCAATTAAAAATCAAAATGGGAAAGTGTACACATATTCAAAGTGGCACATAGGTGGGGTGCATTAATTGAGCTAATTTGTGTCTGAAATACTGGGTTAATCGTATTTGTTATGCTTGTAATGCTTGTAAATCAGAAAATGATTGCTTAATTGTAAATTGCATATTGATTAAAGCTCACGTGTGGTTTCAAAGGATGACTATATTTCATTTGCATAGTATACCATTCTACTGAGAGGGGGTTCATTTCTTTGAGACTTGGGAATGAGTTTTTCCAACACATGCTTGCAGCATGCTTAGAAGTTCATGTCTGCTTTTATTTGAAAATGCTTTATATATTCTTTTATTGTTTTTCTTTCAAATGTTTTGCAAATTATTTACAATATTACAGAAACTGATACTTTTTAGTTCCAGAGTGGGAAAATAAATGCAAGCCTTCGTGAACATCTACAATTTTAGATGGAAATTACAATTATGCCAGCTTTGAAACAAATGGTCTATTTTCAGGTTGACAGGAAGAAAGTCTATATTGCTACTCTTTAAAAAAAAACGAAATTCAAAATCACTTTTAAATACAAATTCCTTTTTCAATGTCATGCTGGTGAATTACATTGGAAGTAGGATTGGTTTTTGAAGTGTACATTCATCTCAAACAATGCTGGATTACATAACCCTGAAGTCTGAATGTTGTATTCATTTTTCATTGAGGTTAAATAAAATCAAAAGGTTTTTGATAAAACAAATTTAGTGTTTTCACAAAGGCATAAGTTTTACTGATTGCAATTTAAACCTGATTGAAGAACTGACTAAAGAAGACACACCCACCTCACCCCATTCTTACAAGGAAAGTTTTTACTTAACAGCCAAAAATACAATAGCAATATTACTGATAAATAATATAAGCTCAGCTAAATGTATCATCTACAAAAACTGAATTTTGAGCCAAATTCCTTCTTCTAATTTAAGAATGAAATATCTGATGGTATGTCATTTCAGATAATTATTGTCATGCTCAAAGTGAGTGCAAATATTTTCCTCAGTTTATGTATTAGGAATTCCATTCATTTAATACTGTGGTGTTCTTAATTAAAAATTTATGTAATGATACAATACTAACCACAGAACTTAATCAGGGAAAATCCATTGACATATTGTCCAAATAAGAATATATCAGTAGTAGAGACTTAATGGAGGCATTGGGATTGTGGTATGCCAGGGAGTGTAAAATAATCTGTTTTGTGATTGTGCTGGAATAAACAGACTGTTTGGAACACAGGATCAAGGAAGACATTTCTTGAGAGCAATCAATACAATAACAAGCACAGACTAAAATATACAAAAGTCTTTTTGTCTTTCAATTGAAGGACAAAGTTTTTCAAGACATTACTTATAGCTGGCCAAGATAACACATAGCTTTGTGTCTGAGTTTTAGGCACTCTTAGATTTTGTCTTCCAGTTTCAGAAACATTTGCAGTTACAATTTTTGTTTTATCATTACAACATGATGTAACCTCTGGTAGGACTTGTAGGGCAGATCAGAGATCGGAAGGAAACATGATGTGAACATTTCCTTAATGGAGTAGTAATACTTAAACTTGGAAAATATTTTGCATATTGTCTGGATAATTATTGAGATGTTAGTAAATTAGTATTCTGAGACTTCTTTAAAAAGTTACTGCCCCAATGGACTCGCAAGTGTTACATTTTTGTTAAAAGGAAACATCAATTTTTTAAAAAAAATAATGATCAAATTGAGCTTAACTTTATAACTTATCTTTAAACATGTCATATTATCATTCAATTCGTTTTCTAGAAGTGATGGTGTTTTTAAAAATCAAACCTTTTTATAGGACTTGTAATTGTCCCTTTTTTTGACCTTTACTTTGAAAATGCAAAAGGAGATTGGAAAAGGATTAGAAATGCCCAGGAAGTAAATTAAAATTGTTTTTTAAAAACTCTCTCATCTTTATTAGATATGCAATAAAACTATTCCAAATCAGTCACAAAAATTTCTTGCTTGTAAAACTAGTATTTAATGAACAATATTATATCTTATTGAGTGATTAGTTTAAAATCTGAGTCTTGCAATATTTTGAAAAAAAATAGACCTTTAGACACACCATTCTCAGCTTTTCTGCTTAGTGTGTTCATATGAACCAAGTAAGTAGTAAGGATCTGAACTGGTATGAAATTACATAGGGAAAGTGTTTTGCCTGTCCTGAAAAGTTCCTAGTTTGGCAACTGGAATAGCTCTTCAGTGAAATTTGTTCTAATTTTATATTTGGCAATTTCCAATGCATTGCTGGTTTGAGTTTTTGGGGTTTTTTTTGGTTTTTTGTTTTTTTTTTTTTGGTAAAAGTTTACTGTTAGTACTGCTTTTGTTACGTTGATGTAAATTTCATAGTGAGTCCATGCTTAAAAATAAGCTATTTTAATTCCAATGAAATTTTAAATCTGCTTGAAATGCCTCCTATTTAAATTTTAAATAAGAGTTTATTAAAATACATTATTCTTATTGTTTTCATTTTTATATTTTTAATCAGTGTGGATTTTATTCTTATTTATATACTAATAAGCATATAGGTAGTTACAGGTAGTTATAATAAACATGTATTTCTGTTTTGAGAGCTCTACATTTCATTTTTGAATGGTTCTCAAAGTGCTAACACTTTTTAAAAAACACTTTTTGTTAATAAAAAAGAGGTTTAAAAAACCCTAGAGGTCTGTAGAGAAGTATTTTTATTCTTATATGGAATTTTTGTGGGCATCTCATAGTGAGCATAATATAAACAATGAGAATTCCATTCTTTCCAGAGAAAAAGAAGACAGGGTTCCTGACTATTTAACATGCATTCCAAAATAATTGCAGATGCCAGTTTCATTTGGCATTATTCAGCTACTCTTCAAACTAGTATAACAGTTTAAAAAGTCAGAAGTATTAATCTATGAATGTGGAAGGGTTTAACAAGTTTTCTTACATAGTTCTATCAGTATCTTACTATCCACAGTAAGGTGAACTTTGCTTCTAATTTGTCTGGATGGTGTATTTCTGGATGACCTAGGAGGCTTGTAGGTTTCTAATACCGGTGTATACTCAGAGTTGAATTATAACATGCATATTAACCTTTCAAACACACTCTGAAGTTTTAACAATAGATGAAGATTTTAGTGGAGTACACTAAATATTTATTGGCAGAGGAGAAGTTCAAGTCAAGAAAATGCAAGTGAGGCAGGACCTGTGCATGTACTTGACACTATTTATTCTATAGATAAATACCAGGTCTTACAGAACTCTCTCTGCAAAATCC
The DNA here is from genome assembly GCF_903797595.1 of Erithacus rubecula. NCBI lineage: Eukaryota > Metazoa > Chordata > Aves > Passeriformes > Muscicapidae > Erithacus > Erithacus rubecula. The sequence goes on from NC_136686.1 coordinate 44,672,853, forward strand.
AAAGAATACACAGCACTTCACAAATGCATTTTTAGAGAGTTTCTGCCTCTCAACAGAACTTCATGTGTTAAATGCTGCAAACACTCACCTGCCACACCAACTCAACAACAATGGTAGAAGATTTTACTCAGTCTCTCAGGGATTTGTGTCTTCACTTACAACCTTCTCAGCCAAAAATGAAACCTTTCTTCATGCTCTGGAAACCCTCAGAACCCATGTCCTATATCTGCAAAATTATTTTCTTCCCAGACCTGGCAAAATAAGATATCCTTCAGTGTCTGAGTTGTTTCTTTCTCTGAAACCTTACTTTAAGCAGCAGAAGAAGTAGCACAGTGTAATTTTGCACAGTGTAATACAAACAAGGGGTAAAATGGTTAAGAGATGAAGACAGTTCCTAAAGAAATTAATTTCAAAAAGGATTTTTAAAAGGAATTTGAAGTGCAGGTTTTGCTTGGATAAGAAAAACGAAAGCTTAGTCAGTGAGCATATGAGTGAGGAATGTGTTTGTGTATTCATTTTCAAATCTAGCTATCTTAATCAGCAACTGCCACAAATCTATTAGTTGCTTTTTGTTATTTCTGAGGACAATCCAGGTTGTGGGAAGTAGGACTCAATTGCCAAATTTCATCACAATTGTATAATAATGTTCAATAGAGTCTAAACCAAGATTTTTTGTGCATGTGATCATATTGAGGTATTTGGAATCAAATTAGCCTTTGTACCAATTCCTGAACCAACTGATCTCCATCAAGAAGGAGAAAAAGTTATTTTTAGATTGATGTCCTAACCAATATGTCAATATGACACCCAGGCTGAATTTATCCTTAATAACTATTATTAGCTGTTCCCTCTGTCCCATAGTCACTTATGGGTAATGAGCAGCAAAGAGCATGTCCACGTGCAAGTCTTCAGAGCACTGGCTCTTGACCAGCTGGGACTTAGCAAAGGTAGAAGAGAGGACAATTATCTCACAAAAATGGGATAAGGTAGGAAAAGAGAAGGAATTAGGGAAGAGGGGCAGAACTTAAAGTAATTGCAACAAAAAGGGAGAAGAAAAACATTTTTCAGGATAAAAATTCTGTACACTTTCTGGAGATACCTGAGCTTTGCTAGTTTTGCTGCCCACAGAAAAATCTGGTTGTTTCATCATAGAAAGTCTAGCACTTTCTGTATGCTGTATCTCTATTAGAAAGTTGATCACATAAAAAACAAATGTAGTTTTCCTTTTGCCTTCTTGTTCTAAACTACTCTACTGAAATAAAAAACATCTGCATTCTGAAGTGTAGAGAAAATAGTAAAGCTTTTAGATTTGACTACTGTCAAACTTCCCAGTTGCAGATCCACTCTTAGCAGTGCCTCTCATGGAGAAAACCAGAAAATATGGGGTTATTAAATAGCTACAAACTTGTCCTTTTGTTTATGTCATTAACTTGTTCCAGTCCTCAAGAACTTCTGTCACATGTTTGTTAAGGCCAGATTTTGCTTTTTTTCTCTTGTTTTTGGTGGTTTGCTTTGAGAAAAGATGAGTTATTCAGTCCTCCTAACTTACTTGGGTAGGTAGATCTCAGAAACTCCTGAAAGACTTTGTGACTTCCTGGATACTATACTTCCACTTGAAATGTGAGATCTCTTTTTGAAAGATATGAACGATAAAAAGTTTTGCAAATGTAGGTAATCATCCATATCTGTCAACAGTTGGCACTAATAGGCTATTTATTTTCATTATTTAGAAATAAAGAAATGTGACTTTTACATGAATAGTCAAGTAATATTTTCCAGTGGATTCCTAAATGCTTTTTTCAGCTAAATTAAACAGCTGTCTACTCTACAGTATCCCGTGCCTTATAGATACTTACAGTTGGTTAGCAAGTTATCTCTTAACCCTTTGTTATATAAATGAAATGGATTATAGTTTTAATATATCAATTTGAGAGGTACATTTTAGCTGTGTGAAGCTCAGATGAGTTATACTGAGAAAGATGGGCCCATCTGTTTGATTGATATTTCCCATTGTATCAAGGCTGAGGTCATCTGAAAAAATTAATCTCTGATTTACAATGGAAGTAATAAATTTGGGACAATAAAAGTTCTTCAGAGAACCTACATTGTCTGACAATTTTCCACTTAGAGTTTTCAAGATCTGTGTATTTAAACAGTTTTAATCCATGTAATGTAGAGTATTGATTTTGTATGGTGCTTGAAAATGTCATGCAAGATTAAATCTTATAGCAATCTAAGTGTACTATGACAATGCAAGTTAATGTTATTAGCCAAACTTCTTGTAGCATAAAAAATGGTATCAAGTTTAGTTGACAAGTCTTACAAGTGAAAGAATTACACTACAATTTATTAATTATTTACTCTTAATTATTTATTAGCCTTTCTAGAATTTATACTTCCTTGATGTCACCCAACCTGTAGTTTCTCAGTTTCTCTAAACATGAATGCAACATTAGGATTTTGCAATTGTCTTCATCTTGTAGAGTATCCCTAGATTTTTTAAAACCCAGAGGTAATTTTTCAGTGAGTTCCTTTTGCTTTAATTGCTCTCCATTGGCTTTTACACTTCTGGGGTATTAATGATGTCTCTGGATTTTAATTACATGCCTTGCTTTCTCCCAACATGAGATTTGCTAAATGCTTATTCTTTCTCAATTACATTTAAAGAATTGGTTGTTATTTTCTTAAAGCTGTGGATTTTTATTGACACCTTTTAGGTTTCACTTATTTTATATGCCTTTTTGTGGCATGCTGATCTTGGGTGGACACTAGGTGCCCACCACGTATCCCTCACCCCATCAGTTGTAGAGGGAAGAGAAAAAAGGTTATGACAGATTCAAGGGTTGGGATAAAGGCAGGGAGAGATCACTCACCAATTACCATCATGGACAAAACAGGCAAGTTTAATTTATTTTCAATCAAAATCAGAGTAAGATAATGAAAAAATCCCAACCACCTAAATCTTAAAACACCATCCCTCCAACCCCATGTCTTCCTGGGTTAAACTGTCCTTCCAAATCCTCCCCCTCTTTCCTACCAGCACCACAGTGGCATGAGGAGCAGGGGCTGTGGTCATCCATCCTTGTCCCTGATGCTCCTTCGTCCTCAGAGAGAGAACTCTTCCTGCTCTTCCTCTGCTCCACTGTGAGATCCATCCCATGGGAGATAGTCCTCCATGACTTCTCTCATGTTGAGTGCTTCCCATGGGCTGCAGTTCCTCATGAACTGCTCCAGCATGGGTCTCCTCTCTGAGGTGCAGCCCCTCAGGTTCCCCGTGGGGTCAGAAGGACTGCCAGAAAACCTGCTCCAGCCTGGACTCCCCAGTCCTGCCAGGAGCCTGCTCCATGTGTGCTTCCCTTGGGTCGCAGCATTCTTCAGGCATCCCCCTGCTCTGGTTTGGAGTCCCTCATGGGCTGCAGGTGGATCTCTGCTTTGACTCCTCTGGCACCTCGTCCCCCTCCTTCTTCACTGACCTGGGTGTCTGCACAGCTGCTCCTCTCCCATGTTCTCCCTCCTGTCTCTGGCTGCCCTTGCTGCTGTGCAGCAGCTTTCCATCTTTCTTGAGGGGCATTTTCCCAGAGGCACTACCACAGCTGGTGCTGGGCTTGGCTTTGGCCAGCAGCAGATCTGCCCCAGAGCCAATTGTTTTTGCTCCATTAGATGCAGGAGCAGCTTCTAGCATTTTCTCTCAGAAGCCACACCTGTAACCACCCTGCTACCAAAACTTTGCCATACTAATCCAGTACACTTTTTTGCTAAAAGCTTTCTCTTTTGAGATCTGGCTGGTGCATGGCTGAGACTGCTTTTGCAGCATTAACAACAGACTTTAGATTTTTGCTTAGAAAGCAAATATGAAGTGTTCACATCATGTTAATGAACACATCCAGCTTTTACATGCTATCTTTTCTGATCTGTAGCCTACAGATATTTCCCTAAAAATTTGGGGCTGGGAGCTCCTGAGATTAAATGAAGCAATAGCAGAAAAAGCTCTGATTTAACCAAAATTCTGTTGATGGTATCTCAGGTTTTGTTAGTAAACGTTATGTTTTGGGAATGTAGTTACACTTTCAGCTGGTTTTTAAGTGCCATGGCACAGTAATACCAAAAGGATTACACTCTCTTATTCTCTGTGTTTACTTGGGAAAGAATTTATGGCCTTCAGACATGGATGTGTCATTAGTATAAGGGATATCACTGTAAATGTTGAATGCTGAACTGATTTATTGCCAGGCTCCTTAACTTGGCTATGCTGTAATTCTACTAGAGGTGGAGCAAATTATGCCTGATTGCTTCATAAGATGAGTGTCCAGCAGTGAAAAAATCACTTGTGGTCCAGATTTGCGCTGTCTGGATGCTGTTCCACCTCTCTGACCCAAGACACGGTTTTTTTCCTCTACTATTTCATGATAATTTTTTGATTGGTGTTTTTTCATTTGTCAAAGCCAGTCCAGGATATTGAGTACAATTTATTTAAAATCTGGCAAATAGAGAAGAAAGGGAGGCCTCATTTTACTGAAAATAATGTTCTTTCTTTGAAGTGATGGAATACTATATTTAAAATTAAGTATTCCGGATTGGGTTTTTTTCAGCTCAGATTTCTGTGTTTTATTTATTAGCAAATTGTTGAAATTAAAGCAATTTAAAATTACATGATTAGTCTTCTAAGGTATAATGGTGACTGTGTCATTCCATTGAAAAGGCAAGAAAATCTCTAAACATGTAACATTTTATCTAATGAACTTACTAGGTATTGCCTTATTTAACATGCTTACTGCAAGTGACTGCTTACATTTTAGATCTCATATAATCATTTCCATAATTTTCCACTTGAGAGTAAGGCAAATAATACTCAGTAAGCACTTATTAGACTGAAAATGGTGAGTTGAATCTATTTTATTATACAGATGACAGTTTCAGAGATATGAAATATTAGAAAAAAACACTTAATGACTGATATAAAAGGACAATGCTGTTCTGAAGCACGTACCAGCACAGAGCTTGCTTTTCATTATTTTAGTATTTTAAAATTAAGAATGATATTGTGACATACTGCCTCTAAATGATACTCCAGAGTACCTATGGAACACTGCATTTAATATTTTTTTCAATAAAGCAGAAGTCTGCCTTGATTTTTCTGCCTAATTAATTTGTGTATATGAAAATGTTATCTTCTGAACAGGCAAATTAGAAGTATACAATTGATTCCTGTTAGAATATAAATGTTCATTGAAACATACTCAAGTTTTTAATTCTATTACCAAATGTATTGCATAAATATTTCAAACTAACCCTCTGTGTTGAAGATCAGTCCTGAGAGCCATGAAAGATTTAATTCTTTGGGGCTTGTTGGAAATTAAACCTCTGTAATTTTAATTGTGTAAACTTTTACATTAAAATTACTTCTGTTTCAAGAAGGTGAATCTCTTTAGTCTTTTTTTAATGATTGTTTGAGATTATGAGGATCTAACAGTACCTTTTACTGAGAGTTTTAGTGCTGCAATCTAATTTTTGCAGCAAGTTCAACTAATTTAATAATATTTTGGAAAGTGATTATTTTTTGGAAGTGATTATTTTTGTTATTGAACACTGTTTATAGCTGTAAAAATTACTACATGTGCTTAGCATTTTTAACTGCATGATATATCTGTAGTCATTTTTTTCTCCCATTAATGTCCACTCTTAGTGAGCTAAATGATCAGACACTGATTATGATACTCATTGCTACTTCAAAATCTTCTCTAACCACAAACTATGTGTTTCTAATCAAAAAGATATTTCATTAGTTTTAGAATTTTTAAACTATTCTTTTAGAAGTGGGGGCACTGACAGTGTAATAATTTTAAAATCTAATTGCTTTCACCTGTTAGAATAAGTAAAATAGATGGTGGTGGAAAATATGTGTGCCTAAGAATGGAAAATAGTTGCACATATACCCTGAAGTATAGGACTTTCCTTTTTTTTTTTTTTTTTTTTTTTTTTTTTTTTTTTTGTCTGTCTGAGGGAAGTGTCTGTCTGTTTTGTAGAGCTATGTCCTCTGAAAAGTCTGTGTGGCTTTTGAAAGCCAAGGATTCTGCAATGTGCAATATTTCAGGCGAGCAGCTACTGCCGAGTAATGAGGCATGGGAGCAGCTGGTATTGGTTTATTTCAGAAGCTTTGTGTCTGACTCTATTAGCCTACCTACAGATACAACTGCTCTTTCCACTGCCATCTTAACGTTGAACAAGCCATTCATAATTTTAAAAATAGTTAAATGATAATTTTTGCATTTTGTTTGAAGTTTATTTTGTGAGGCTAATCAATGGTGATCTAAATCGTGAGTATGCTACTAGAAATTAAGGCAATTCTTAACTAAGCAAAAGAACAAGAACTTTATAGAAAGAAAAGATGAATGTTTGTCACTGAACCCTACTGAATCTAAACAAAGAAAAAGATTACCTAATAGTCTTGCAATGCATTTGAAGTACAGTCTGCTGTACTTGTTTGGGGAGCTGAATGGAATATATGTCTTAAAATATTTCAACAGCAGAAGTGGTGTTTTCCAGGGGTAGATCTTAACATTACTAAATTACTGTGTCTTTCTCCCTAGTTAAGACTCGGTATTATACTGTAAGGCAAAATAATTGAAGCTTTTTTTACTTGCCTGTGATGCATTTTAGAGCTAATTTGTACTAATGATGAATTGCCTTGTAGGGAATTTTATGCTGGTTTATTATTATTTATATATTTTCTGCCCAGTTTGTGTCAGTTAAGTGAATAATACCATTATCATTAAAACTTAATTCACACTTTAATTAAAAAAAGCTAGTGACAGAGAGCTAGCTGACTTATAGAGACAGTGAAATTTCACAAAACAAATTTTACCCCATGCACAAAATAAGTAATTAAAAATGACAATGAAAATACTATACTTTTCCTTATGCTAAAGAAAATATATTTTTGGTAAGCCAATTGCATAATTGTCCTCTTCAGGTTATGGGTACTTAACTTGTTTGTTGCCAGAAGTGGACACTGAATGGGTACAATAAAGTCAAGGTAAAATTTTTTAGATATTAGCACAACATGAAAGTGATATTTTTCCTAAAGGTGGAAGGCATTATAACTTGTGCTGCTTATTTTTTAATTACTATTTCCCTATTCTGACAAGTAAAAATACTTTTAAAAAAGTCATATTTATGGTCCATCTAAACTGTGATGAATTGCATGTATCAATTAATGAAATATTGTATGATAATTATGATAATAAATATAGACCTATAGATTTAAATGTATCAATTTGGAATATATGTACATATTAAGACTATATTAAGACTATTTCTTCAGTATTCCTAATTTTTCATGCACAGACTTCACCTAACTAGTTTTAAGGTGAAAATGGATCAGTTTATAGATAATCTAGAGCATGGCTGCATATGAAAACAGTAGATCTGAAGGGGGAGATAATCCTTACTCTTCTCTATCCATAACACTTTGAGCTTAGGATAATAAACTGCTATTTCAAATAGCTAATGTTTGAAATTAGTAATATTTTGTTTATTTGTCGTAAAAAGTAACAAAATGCCTTTTCCAATTTAAACAGGGCACTAATGTGTACTTTAGTTTACAATCAGAATATAATAAAACCTCCATTACACAGAAAACCAGTGATTGTCAGCACTGCCTGTTCAAGTAGTGAGTAATTTCTGCTCAGTAGAGTAATTGCACAGAATTTTTTTTGGCTTACTGTACTCAACTAACACTTCCAGAGCTTAAATTTCTCTGCATGATGTGTTGCTTGTGGTCTTAGTGACCTCTAGTTTAAAGTCCTTAGCCCTAAGTCTGGTCATCTAGTGTTGATTGGTTTTGGCCTCATTCCACTGTAGGTGGTTTCAATAAATTCTCTCAGGCTTTATGACAAAAATCGTTCATAAAGTAATTGGGAGATTTCCTCAGAGCACTCTACATCAAAGGATGCTTAATTGTCCCAGCCATGCAAGAAGAAAAACAAGATGTGAAGTGCTCAGTTTAATTAGGGCACAACTTTATTAACTCAACTGGGAGCACTACCCGGCAATAAATGCAGGTCATTGTTCTTTCCTTGATCACTCGTGGTTTTGGAGGACTGCTGTTTGCTTTCTTTTGCCAGCTCCAGTGATGGGACCTCATGGTTCTTCTTACAAGGACTGAGTTAGGGAATATGTGAAATAAGGATTTGTCCCTTTGATATCACATACAGGGATCCACACAGCTTTCCCTTGCCTGTCCAGTAACTTTCTCATAGCTCCTTACTGAAGATAAATATTCAGGGAAAAAAAAAAACCTGTTCAGAAAAAAAATCAACTAATACTATTTTGGAAAGGATATTCATGCTGTAGAAAAATAAAAAAAATGAAATGTTATTTTAAGAGCATGAAGATGGGGCATCAAAAATGCTCCCACGTGTTTGTGCTGTTTTCCTCAGCACATCTTAAAAGCAGTACTTTTCTGCTGGTTCCTTTAGATATTCCATAAGCAATTTAAGTGATTTTATACATGACAGATGTAGCTAAGCTCCTGTGCAAGGCAAGGCTGCACTTTGCAACACACAGAGCAATGCAGTGTATGAGCTGAGTTTCTCTAGTCGTGGAGAATGAGGTGACTGATACTTCTGGGAAGAAAGCAACTGCTTTGGAATGCTCAGATGATACTTAAGTGAATTGCTTATCAGGTTTTATCATCTCCTTAAAGAGGAAATAATTTGTCTACAATTAGTAAAGTTCTTCTACCATGAAAAAACGGATTTTACCTGTTCTTAAAAAGGGTACAAAACCAAATCCCAATATTTTCTGAAGATATTCCTGAGACCTTTAAGAAGTCAAAGTGCATTCTCTGATGTGGTACAGTTGTGCCCTTAGTATGCAAGGAACTTTCTGCATTCTACCTTTAATAAACAATCAAGATTTTATGGCAAACATTTTCTATAAACCCACAGTTTCTAATTAAAAGTTTGTTTTGTGGAAGGAACTCCAGGTGGTATAATTAGTGAAATATATTTTAATGATAAATCTTCCTTGTCCTATTTTTTCTTAATAACAAAAGATGTCCTATGCATTTGAGATGCTCCCTATGGGTTGTATATAAGAGCTTGGTTAATTAGCTAATCAACTTACCTTTTTAAATGTGTCCTGTTTCACAGGTGTAATCTCAAATTTTATTTGGGATAGAGGAGATAAATAAAGCATTTAGTGCTCATCCTGGCCTGCACAGAAGAGGAGATTTTGAGCTGTCCTTTGAATGTCAGGTTCTTAAGGGGCACATCAGTCACAGCTCTCAGCCTCTGGTCAGACTGCTCCAGCTTTAAGCTATCCCTGTGTTTCCTACATTGCACCATTCCAAAGCAGAATAGCCTAGATAAAATAGCACAACTAAAATATTGTTACTTCTCAGTGTTTCTAAAAAAACCCAAAAGCCCCTTGCAGGCTACTAAGACTCTTCTTTCCTACACTTGTGATTTATTTGGGTTTCTCTTCTATTTTTTTACAGTTGCAGTGAATACATGGGTTTTATAGAACTGGCTTTTTTGTCTTTTCCTTTACTTTATTCTGGCTTTATAGTTCCAATAGTTTTGAATATTTTATTCTATTACGTGGTGAGCAGTGACCAAACTTACAACTTTTCCACATTTTCCTTTTTGCGTTCTGGCTAACAAGATTTTTAGTTTCTATTCTGGGTATTTGATGTTGGATAGTATTTCTTTCAAGGAAAGTAACTAGTAACCTAACATTTGGATTCAGTTTTGGTTTTACTGAAGTTACTCCCAACATTGATAAGTGAGAAATTATTCTAGAGGTTCAGGTTCTCAAAACACCTTCCAAAATGACACAAATGGTAATTGCTGTAAAGCTATATCTGGGAGTAAGTGTGGTCACTCTTGGTGAGTGTAGTCATATGAAAAAGATGGCAATTACATGGCCCTGTTTGCCTCCTCAGATTTCTTCTCCCTCTCTTCCTTATTCCCCAGTATTGTTCTCCAAGTCCCTCCTGTAGACAGTAGGTTTCTCTGAACACCCTGAGCAGTGTAATAACATTATTGCATTTCTGCCTGTTTTTCCCACGGTGCAGTCCTATTGACTTCATTATCCTGAGATCCTAGACAGTATATTTTAATCCAAGATTTCTGGCATCTTTGTCATCTGCTAAGAAAAAGAACAAAATCAATTGTAAAATCAGTTTGATCATCACCTTGAGTTTTTAGCTGCTTTTGAATTTTATTAGGTAAGTAATCTCTAAGTATTCTGCAATATATGTATAGCTTACAAGGTATTTGTGGCTACCTTTACTCAGATCCTTACCATTGATTCATTGGATTCAATGCAATTACAAAAGGTAGTATTTTGTATTTTATTTTGTGCTAATCTACTGTGAATAAGGGATATGCATTGCTCTGTGTTGCAGAGCAGTACCTTTGTTCCTTGAGGCTTTATTTCTCCTCCAGATATGCACTAGCCTTATTTCTTCTGACTGGGAAAAAAGCTTCAGTCCCTATAAACACTGTTGACATGAATAGAGTTACAGCTATTCCTGTCATATATGGTAATCCCAATTCACCATAAACTTCACTGGTTTATGAAGATTTGTACCAGCTGCTTTGGTAGAGGGGAGGAAAAGAAAATAAAAGAGGATGTACATAGAAAGTCTGCTTTCCAGAGTAGCTGAAAGATGACAGTGGATTTAATATTGCTCTATGAAAGCAAAATTGCATAATTATGAAAAATACCTGAATGGATGGATGCTTTTTTGCAGAGTATCTATGAAAAATAAAGAGAAATCTTCAAAAATTTGTGAAAAAGTAAAAAGCTTAATAAATTATTATACCAAGAGGAAAGAAGAAACTAAACTCCTTGCTTTTTGGGAAAAATCATATCAGGCAGAAGAATAATGAGGATTATGAACATACAGTCATCATGATGTTCTGTAAAAAAGTTTTCTTTTTCCTGATACTATTAGGAGTTGGTAGTAGTCACTCCAAGATAGATGTCAGAATGGTTCATGTGGTTTTTAGTTTCTCATTGATTGACAGACTTAGAACCTCTGGCAGAAGAAGCCCTGCTCACCAAACACAGTGACAGACATGAAAGCATGGAAGGAAACCTGAGGATCTAAATGGTGTGGGAAAAGACTGGTATTGGAGATGTTCAAGGATAATCTTTAGTATCTGATACACTGTACAGAGAGCATCACTGTGTTGGGGGACTAATTCATAATTCCCAGTACATGCTTTCTATGCATACAGTTTCTGGGGTCTCTTGCAAATACGCTATTTTCTCTTCTGTTTGCCGTCCTGAAGCTCAGATGAGGATCTAGAGTCCTCCCTTAGATTTTCATGGATTGGCCAAGAGTGCAACAGCTCGTAAGGTCCCTGCCCATGAATCCTGTCAGTCTTTGTTCCAGAGGAACAAACACCAACAACAGTAGTAGTTACTCTAACAATCCCTGAACCAGTGGTGATCTCCCTTCCCCTCTGTTTTGTAATATCAGTACAACTGTTTTTCCTGATCTGGATAAAGGTAGTGTGCTTTCCCTCCTATTTCCTGTTTTTATAATTCTCTTTTCTGATACAATTAGAGTTGTGGAAGATAAGTAAAAAATGCTACCTCACAGGTTTTCCTTAGGGTAAGGGATGTTACTATTCAGACCTTTGTCTTTTCCGTGGTCCTGCATCAACCCTGGTGAGCCCCTTAAAGTTGACAAACACTTCTTGCAGTATCAAAGACATACATTGCCCACAACAGAGAAGCTTTTGTAAAAAATGAGTGTCCAAGAAAAACCCTATTACATGGAAAAATCTATGCAGCAGGGCTCTGCCAGTATGTAACACTGCTCAAAAACCATGAAAGTACTGAATATCTGATTATCTTCAGTCTTTGCCACTTTTGGGTCAAGTTTTCAAGATGAAACTCAAGTTCATTGAAATGCATTTCAGATATTCTTTGTAACTTTTTCAATTTAACAGGAGGTAATTTTTTTAATTTTTTTTTTTTTTTTTTGCTAATAAGCCCTTAGTATTCATGTAGCTTTTTAATTCTGGCAGCAGGATTTTAATAGGTTGATATAAATTTTGGTATTCTAAGACACCAATCCTATTAAAAAAAAAATTATATATATACATGTTAGCAATCTGATGCCTGTGATACAATGCCTGTATCTTCTTTTGTCATTAAACTTGGAGCAACTTAAGATGGTGGAAGCTCTGTCACAACTGGAGTGGCTTAGAAGGCCTAGAAGATATTTATTGTTGACTGACATGCAAAATTATTGTATTGATCTCTTACAAAACTGGACTAATAAAGTAACATACAAATCTAAGTTACCCTTTTGTAAAAAAAGTATATATATTTACTCTATGAAAATCAGGGATGCATGTTTAAATAGGGGAGACAAGAAAAAATAGAAAAAAAAAAGAAAAAATTGATATCAACTTCATGGCTTTAGGTATAAGTGATCTGGATAATAAATTCTTGAAATCTAATTATATTGTACTCTTGGTAGAAAGAAATTCAGGGGGATGTCAATTTTCTACAAAAAATTTTCATCCAAGCAGCTTCCATATGTGATCCTGCCAGACATACAGATATATAGATATCCTGCCAGATATATAGAACAAGTTCTTTGTATTTTCAATGCACACCATTTAAAATTCTTGTTTAGTCATGTTGATCAGCTGACAACCCTGAATGCTCCTTGAATAAGGTTCAGAGCTCAGACTGAAGCCCAGTCATGTGTCTGCACTTGAAGTAGGTGGTCAAGTTTTGATTTGTAATGAATGGACCTCCCACTTAAATCAGAGACAACTGGAGAGTGATTCTGCTTGCCCTTAGATAGGTGTCAAGATGGGATTTGTTTGTCTAAAAAAATGTTTCTAGTGTTACTAGAGATGCCTTTACATACCTGAAATATCTACAGAGTGTTAGCAGATCTAATGGGAGACCTTTGTCCTCCTGAGCTGGCAGCTAAATTTTGGCATGATATCCTAGAACAGCTAAAAATAACAAGAGTTAAAAGGGAGTTAAAAGGGAGTTCTTAGGGAACTAAGAACCCTTGTGAATGGATTCACTTCTCTCTAGGCTCCATGGACTGTATAGATTGTAGAAGCACAAATTATTCTTCATTGAAATAAAGTAATAGAAACTGAACATATGTGTTAGGACCTAAATTTAAACATTTCAATGTGAAGCTAAATCTTGTTTTTGTACTTCTCTTTGAAAATACTAAGTGCAAACTATAAAGAAAGTTTTGGGGTTTTTTTTGTTTTTTTTTTTTTTTCCTGGTATAGAAGAATATTTTCAGTCTAAATAACTTATTGTAAAACTGTCAAAACATGTTAGAAGCATTTCTCCACAATGCAAAACTAAGGTTAACCTAAGAAAAATAGATCAAAAAGATGTAACTCAGGCATCAATTTTTATTGTGATAAAGGTAAGAAATGTTAAGGAACGATGTCTTTTTTTGTTCTAGCTGTAATGGAAAGTGATACAATCTCAGACTGAATTTTTAGGCAATTGCTGAGAAATACTAAGTTTTAAAGACAATCTCTGGACTCTGCTTACCTTTGGTAGGGTCAAATACCACTTTCTGATGAAGTTCTCTAAAAGCAGCATAAAGGAAGCTTCTATGTCACCTCATCTAGACTTTTTGTTAGATAGGTGCCTGACCTTTCCCATCTAAAGGAATTGAGGTGATCACATGTGTTCTTAGTCTCAATGGCCAGCTTCAATATGTTGCCATATGCAGTAGGAAAAAGGGAGATGTTTCCTGTTCCTTTTTAGATTTTGTAAGATTTTATTTGTCTCTTCCATTATTAAAAAATGTGGACTGTAAGCAATTTATATCAGAATCTGTACAGAAAGCAAATAAATAACGGTAAGGAGAGCGAGAGGAAACATGAGTACAACTCATATTGTTAAGATAGCTAAAATATGGCCAATCCGCTTTAATAGAATGCTTTACTTTAGTCTTTTAATATATATATCCTCTTTAGATGCACAAGGATCGAGTCCAGCTCTTAAGTAAATGTCCCATACAGGGATTGAGCTGGCAACCTTGGTGTTACCAGCACCATGTTCTGGTGACTTGTATGGAATCTGTGAATCTGATGCTATGTAGGGGCTGTTCCACACTCACTAGCAGTGTGCCATACTTAGTATACTTTGATGCTACCTCCCAAGAGAAGGAATTCCAGTTCACAAAGTCATGGATAGTTCAATCAATAGTTTAACTATTAAAGGAATATATTCTGGGGCCATATCTAAGAATTTTGCCACTAATACAGGTATTAAGTTTATTTGTAAATAAGTTCATAGCAGAAGCTTATAAATTATTTCAAAACAAGAAAGCACTGTCTATCAAACTGTCTCAGCAAATAAAGCTTTTACCAATCTAATGGGTATTAATTTGGTCATTAAAGAAGATAAGTCTGTTTTAATCACCTGGATACCACACAGTCCTTCAAGATGGACCAAATTCCATTCAGATTGCCTTCTCTGAGATATGTGTTAAGATGTTGGATGCAGCTTTATTCAGTTAGACCTGCTCTGTGTTACTTTTTGCTTTTTCACAATTTTAAATAAGACAATTAGTAATGTTTTCAATGAAGATGATAGATTTTAAGGCTGGAAGGGACTGAAAGGATTAGAAACTCTAGAATAAATTACTCAGATGGTAAGGAAGAGAGAGATAAGAAGGAAGCGAGAAGGGAACTAGAAGTCAAAGAATCACTTTTTGTGTTTTTCAAAATTAAGTCAAAGTGGTTTTTTCATAGTTAAGTAGTAACCAGATAAAAGATGAGACTAATAGAAAAGCAGAGTGAGAAAAGTAGACAAAGGGGGAGAATAACATTAAAGGGAATGCAGTGAAAGAGAAAAGAACATGAATTCCAAGATCAACAGACTATTTCATATGTATAAACAAAACTCTGAATAGGAGATAAGACAGAGGCAATGAGGTAAAGTAATAGAAATACTAAAGATTAGCCTGAGACAGAATTTCTCATTTGTGTACTCTAGACTGCAAACAACCTGACACGTTTCTGGTTTAGAACTGCGGAACTTGGAGGGCTCTAAAGGGCAGCCAATGCTCTCATGACTCAGTTAAAATGGATGTTCTTGGGCTGGCAGGTGGTTTTCCATATTGATTTCCAGGGTAGCAGGTAATCCCCTCCAGTTTTAATATTGTTGCATTTATTCTTGCATATCCAAGCATTTCTCAGCTTTTGAAAAAGTACAGTAATAGTTACAATAGTTGATCAATTTTTGAAAGAGCATATTGGCTTTTAAATAGCATCAACTAGATCAATCATTAGGAGAAATTTTTCCTATCTCTACTTTCTATTATGTGGCATTAGTTAAAGCTTGAATGTCATGGAATATTCAGCTAAGGGGTCTAGTTAAAATCTTGTATAAATATTTCTGCAATGTAATGCAGTGGCATGTGTCAGTATTCTAACAATCAGTGTAAACCAAGCATATAGAATTTTTTGGAGGATAGCATTCCTTCAGAATACTTACATCAGATGCATTCAGCCTTACTTTCCATGGATCAGTTCTGGGTGTACTGGGACTTTCTGATGCATGCTGATGGTATTCTAGGAGAAATATCTCTGAGGAAGCTCTTCTCTGCTGAGTTTCAACAAAAACCAGAGATGCTTTGGGTTATTCACCTGAGTTAACCCAGTGCAGGTGTGAATTAAAAGTTGCATCTGCTCCACCATGTCTTTGTTAGTTCTGATTGTGAAGGCATAGGAAATGTAACTCAGTGTTCTTTATGCTGCAGTGAGCTTGGTTGTTCACAGTGAACTGTAGAAGAGCCTTCATGTCCTTCTGAGCATACACAAGACTGTTCCTTGATTGATACTGTCAGACTGGTTGTAAGGGCCAAGAGATTTGCCTGGCCCTTTCACAGGAGGTGAACTATTCATTTCTGGAAGGTATTTATTTACTTTCTCTCAGCCCCATCCTTAATGTTTCTTTTCTCAAGCAAAAATATTTCTCGTGTTTTAGTCCATCACTATATATATGGAATTTCCATACACAGTTATTCTACAACTGCTACTGTGCCTTTTTTCAGTTCTTCAAATTCCTTGCAGATGGGTGATGCTCTCTGGTATCTTGCCAGTTATAGCTGTGGCATACTAAAAGCAGTCTAAGGCTGACACAGCACCCATCAGTCAGCACCTTTATATAGTGGTATTTTGATAAAACAGCTTTGTTTTTGAACATAAGGTTTAAAGGTGATGGCATTTATCTAGATGGAGGCATGGGTTCATCCCCTTGGAGGTGGTTGTCTGAAGGGACTACTGTCAGTCAGTGACCAAAGAGAAAAACATGTCAGCACCTCTTACTTTGGGGTCATATTTGTTTGCATTCCTGCCATACTTAGAGCATTTGTAGTGTTTCAAAGCCATGAGAATAATCATGCAGCTCCTCAGTGAGGTAGACAGCCATTACCTAAGTCTTGTGGGTTAACATTTAAATCTGTGAGATTAATGGGTTGCGCTTGTCCACCATGACTTCTAGTCATCTCTGAAAATAAAATCCAATTTTTTTTTTCTGTCAGTGACCAACATAATGGCTCTTGTGTCCCAATCCAGTATTGCATCCTCAGGCTGAACATTAGTCCACAAAGGTGAGGGGTTTCTGGGAGAGATCTTAGAGAACAGACATTTACTTTGCTGAGAAAGAACCAGAGGGAGAGAGTTGCTTACCTGTATACCCCCAAATATATTTTTGCTCTTTTCTTCTGTTTCATTCACTTAATCCCTCTCTGAAATTGCTAAAACACTAGCTAGAAATAGCTAACACAATCTAGAAACATTTTGTCTACTAAAAACTAAATGCCAAATTCCAGAGCAGGCTGATCTTAGAGCTTGGTCTTTCAAGCAATTTGTGCAGCCTACAGGGACCACTTTTCAGGACTGCAGGTTTTGCACTTAAAACTTCTCTGTTAAGAAAAGCTTGCCTGCTTAATAAAATGAATTTTTTTTTCTTGTTTGGTGTTTTGTTGGGGTTTTTTTGTTTGTTTGTTTTTAAATTAAATTTAAGAGCAGAAATAAAATTTGTTGGAAGTGCGAGAAACAGATTGTAAATATGGGAAATTTGTATTTTATTACTGTGTTACAGCTGCCTGTGCAGGGGGAAAAAAACCCCAAGAAACAGAATGGAAGTATTTTTTATTCTTAGTGATAAAAGTAATCACCTTCAAACAAAATTAATAAAGTATAGCATGTACTTTGAGAAAGATCTGAAGCCACATTTTTATTTACAACCTTTGTTCTTTTTCCTTCAACTTTGTGGATTTCTTCAAATGGCATATTTTCCCTTAAATGCTTTGCAGTGCATTTGCAAAAGTTATTAGGAAATACCATATAATTTTTTAGTACCTTTAATGTCATACTAAAATAATAATATTCAACTATTATGTATTTCAAATGGTGAGAAAGAAAACTGCAACTGTGCTGAGCTTAAGAAAACAGGATTCTTATAAACAAATTAAAAGAGGAATGAAGTTCCATATCTGAATAATTTTGTTCTGAAGTAGAGCTTTACTTCAAAAGTATGACAGGGATGACATTTTCCTGACTAGAGAAAGAAAAAAATGCGTGTTCTAAAACTGTTTCCCCCATCTTTTCTTATGCAGAGGTTTTATCTGCTGTTTAATGGGTAAACTTACTGTGAAGTATAGTTGCTTGTTTAACTTTACCCCTATTCAAGTCTTTGATTTTGGCAGGTTAGTTAATTCAAATAAAATTTGTGAAGTTAAGCACTTTCAAGAAAAGGCATAGGAGAACCTAATTTAACCTAGAGTGTCTCTTTTATTCTTCTGTTATTCATTTGAAGTGCCCTATCAGCTTGAACTGGCCAACTTCAGTCATTTTTACCCTTTTATTTTTTTCTCTAATGTAAACTGAAATTCCCTGCTGTTCATGGTATTTTAGTGTTTAGCATCATTTAATGAGCAGGTATCATTAAACTTAAAAGGTCCCTTTCTGTATATATCTGATTAGTTAGTGAAAGAACCAAAGAATTCTTCTAATTTATCTTTGCTTCCTTGTTATATTTTGATGTTGGCCCATTTTACGTTTCAGTGCCTTTTTATGAAATATGAAATTGTAATTTTTGGTGTGGAAGTAGGACAGAAAGTGGAAAAAATCTTTGACACTGTGGAGATGTTTAAATTAGTATATCTTGTTTACCAACCAACTGAGAGAATATTATTTATTTTAAACTTTTATTGATATAAGTATATGCATTTATATATTTCTGCACACAGAAATATATATAAAATAGATAAGCATTCTAATGTATTCATTATCTGTACGTACATCATCAGTATAGTTCTTATTATATAATGATATATATAGTTCTTCTATAGTTACCAGTAACCATTGCAGCTGGGCACACATAAATGTTGCACCAAATTCTTCCTTCCTTGTACATCCAAAAATCCTATTGAACTCAGTAGTGAATTTAATTTTTTTGCAAATACAAGACCAGGGTCCAATTAGTTGCTATAAACTCTGTGAAATGGAAAAACTGAAAATGATCAGTTATGAAGACCGTGCATGTTTGTATATTTAGGTCTGGCCACTTTCAAAAAGGCAATAAGAAAAGGTTATTTGGTTTTTAAAATTCCCTTTTCCGGTACTTTACACTTGAAATACTTCTTGAGAAGAAAGTCCAATTTAAGATTAGACTGTCATAACTGAAGACTCATGTGCTCTTCATTTGAACAACAGTTTGCTGGACCAGGACCATTGTTTATTTCTACCAGTTTGTTCTCTTAAGATCTTAAAGGTCTAAATGATTTAATCAATACTGAAATGAATCATTTCCGTTACTGAGATATTTGCCTAAGGTAATTCATCATTTAATATAGATATTGCCATGTTTTAAACAGTGACAGCTATGGTAATTGATTAATGCAATCCAATATACCATTCCAGTTTCCATTTCCCATTTTTGATGTGCTAAAGAATATTCCAGCATTTTGATTTTCTTCTTATTTTCTTTTATGAAATAAAATCTGGGAGATAGAAACACTGCGTGAAGAAAAAATAATGAGGGTTGAATGGAAGTAAAGGTCAGATATTATGTAGAAAGTTGCAGATGGCACTGTATGTCATTAACATTGCTAACGTCTAAAAAGATGTAACAGTGCTGCCTACTGGTAAGATGTAGTAGTATTAAGGCATTAAAGTCAATGTAGGGAAACTGTGTGTGTGTGTGCCATACCCTTTATTGTAACAACAGTGTTCTCTAGGTTTTTAAACCCTAGTAAGTATTGACAACATCCATGGTTTTACATCAGGATTAATAACACATTCTTATATGCATCACTTGAATGGAAACTGGATGTGCAAAATAAGAAGCTTAATTATTTTTCAGTGATACCTGTAAAATTATGTCCTAACATAATTGCATTCCAAGATTTTTGTAGTAAAAATACTTATCTCTAAATTGTTCTTGTTAATAATGGTGTCCTGCTTAGAAATAAGATGCCAAATGAAAAAAAAAAAAAAAGTCTTTCATGTTACTTGTAAAGATTTGCCTTGCAAAAAAGGCTACCTTTTTAATAGTAGTAAATAAGAATACATAGCAGGTGCAGATCTTCTTATCTGAGAAAATAAAATCCCTTTTTAAAAAACTCAGTGTTTTTTTCTTACAAAGATGGAGAAACTGGATCACAGAGATTAAAAAATAATTTAATTTAAAAAGCAATTTTAAAATTTGTTGTCTTGAGTTAAACCATTGAATTTTTATTTTTGAAAATAAGGAACTGTTTCACCCTTTGAGAATTAGAATCTTTTGTTGAGATATCTAGGGAAATTGTGAACTTGCCACTAGGTGTGTGGTTTCAAAACAGGGATTGACATCCACACTATAGTAAAATTGGGGAATAAAACTGGTGGCAAAACTCAGGTCTTCAATATCAATGCCTAGAAATGTCAGTAATTACAAATGCAGGCCAATTATTTGCTTACATTGATGTAATAAGCACTTATTTTTTCTCCTAGAAAAAAATCTTGCAATTATTTCAGAGTTAAGAAATGGATGCCTTTTTATTTTTAATTGTTTTAAGTGTTCATGTTTGAAAATTGTCACAAAAGCAAAAGAGGGAGGCCAGGGAAATAGTCGGGTATCTCTATAAAGGAGTAAAGTCCTTTACTCCAGAAGTGAGGAGCTGGAAATGCTGAGGAGTTCTCATGTCATATGTCATCATTCATGTGCATGGCTCCTTCTTCCCTGATGTAGAGCCACTTCCTTGGGTTGGAATACCTTCCCTGGGAGTCACAGACTGTAAGCCAGAGCTGCCTGCAGGAGCTTGGTATCAATTATGGAGATGATTCAGGAGCTAATGATACTTGTTGCTAATTATCTTGTGCCACCTTGTCCTTGATTATCTTCAAAAAAAGGAAGAGACGCTACGAGGAACTAATTCTGATATCATCTACCAGACTTCCACTTGAGGCATCTGTTGAGATAATAGAACTAGTTCCAGGAAAGATACTCCTTCTACTTATTAAAATGCTTCTTAAGATAAATTGTTTGGTTCTTGCTAATTAATAATGACAGTTTATTTAAAACACATAAATCAAAGATATATATGGCTGATATTGATGCACAGCTTTCTAGAGAGCAGCGGGAATGTAGGTATTTTGTAACTTCATAATAACCAGTGAAATGTGAACACATAATTTTTAGAACATAATGCTTGATCAAATGTTAGTAAGCTTCAAGAGGCAATTTTTGTAAGGACTCAAAAAAGAGCCCTTACATACCGTGCAGAGTAAAAGTCCTGGTTCACTTGGACATATTTTGTGCATCTCATGCCTGACTAGCAAAGATACTGCTCTATCGCAAATACAGTTTTACATGTAAATATCACTCAGAGGCAATACTTTTCTTAAAACAGCAATGCCACCCATACAATGAAAATGGAGTTTAACAGCACTCACACCTCAAATTTTTCACTTCTACTGAGAGCAAAATGGACATACCTTTTTCACTCCAACCTCTTCTCCACCTTTCTCCTCTCTGAGATTCCAGCCCTAATGAATAACATTTGTTAAATATAGTCAATAAAACTTTAGGATCACGTTTATGTTTGATTAGCTTTGGTCTTTTATTTCTTATAATTTCATCTGACCGAAAAATTTAAGCAATTGAGCCCCATGACAAAAAGAATTCAATATATCATAACATATTGACTGAGAAAGCATTAATAAATACTGTATAACATTATTATCCATGTATTCTAAGTAGGCATGATATGAAAACTGCTTTTGAATTGTTTATTCTTTTTTGCATGGTTCTTGCAGAATGAATACAGCAAAAAAAAATGTCATTGTAGATTATGTAATAAAATGTCTAAAACTGTAATGCAGCCATGTAAAAAATGCAGTTTACTGTGATGTGCTGTATTTAAAGTCCATTCCTGTATGTACTTGGCTTACAGAGGGATATTCTCCTCCCTCATGCTTTAAAAACCCAAAGTGGAAGGTCCAAAAAGCTGTCAGTCTCATTTGTTTTCCATCATGAGTATTAAGATAAAGTAAGTTTGACTCAAAAAAAACTACATTCAGTGAAGTTCAAGAGAGAGATTTCTACCTGCTCTTCTTATGGGAGTAGCTGAGATATCCAAAATCAGAAGAGGGTAGAGAAGTGCAAACTAGTTTTTGAACTTCTTATCCTTATCTCAGTGCTATTTTCTTAATTGATCATCTCTTTTGCTTGGGTGCTTAATTGGCTGTTTTGTGGATGTGAATATTTCTTGTATCTTCCAATGCAAGGATAAGCCTGTGATCTACCAACCAGATAAACATCAAATTGCATGAAGGTTTGTGGCTATAGCAGGATAACTGGTCAAGCAGATACATTGAAAGATCAAGTGATAGTCAAGTAGATGAAGCTTATAAAAACTCTGAGAAATGACTTGCAGATAAGAAAGAGAACCCTTTTGTGGAAGTAGAAAGCTTCAGGATGGTTTAGAACACAAGAATTACTCAAGAACATTGAAAAATATTAAGGAAGGAAATGTGTGCAAGTGTATTTTATTTTGCTGTCAGCTATGTTTTCTAGTGTTAGGTGGGCCTTTTGAGTGAAGTACCAAAGGTTCACACTAGGATGAGGCTTGGTTTCACCAGGATGCCCTTGCAAATGACTTTTATGCTATGTCTGGACTATTAATAAGATGTGTCCAGTATCATCCCCATGTGCAGAGTCCCACTGCATAGAACAGCTGATGTCTATGGTGTAAATTGCCTGAGTTTTCAAAGCAATTTGTGTCAAGATCCACCTGCTTATTTGCAATGGTTCCTGCAATGTTCTCACTTCTGAACTGTGCTGGCAAATTGTCTTGGAGAGTGCTGGCTGGCATGAGTGAAAAGCCGTTCAAGAGCAAATTTAACAGTTTAAAATGTAGGTGTTCATATTCTAGTGCTCAGGAGCATTTCTGGGAAGTATTTGATTTACTAGTACAGATCAAGCTGCCAAGGCTCTGGAAGTGGCAGCAAATGGTGACTTTGGGATTATGAATGGATCCTTACTAAACCCAGAGGAGTTGGGAAATTAGGTAGAGCAAGCGTGATGAGCTTTCAGATGAGGGACACCACCCTGGGCTTTCAGCTGTTACTACACTTCATCAAACTTCAAAAAGAAAGAATTCCTGTTGTCAAATTCCTGTTTCACTTGTGAGGCATCTGAAGTGTTGAGAACTGTGCAGTGCCTCTTTTTTAATCTCTCCTGGAGATGTTCCATTTTTCATGAGTAATTAAGAGCAGGAACTCCAAGGCAAATGGGATATATTTGTAATGAAAATTCTTAGATGTTTCTGTGGAATAGATGGGATGTTTTTTATAATCTCCTATTTAAAAAATAAAAAATTAAAAATTAAAAAACAAACAAACAAAAAAAAAAAAACCCAAACAAAACCCCCAAAAATTATTTTTTAAAAACTCTTGTTTTAAACCCACAGCAAAGCAATAATTTCTTAGTATTGCAAAATATTTGAAGAATTGCAAAAGAACTAATTTTCAGTCTGTAATGTGCAATATATCTTTCCCTTATGAAATGATAAGAAAGAGAAGAATCACTGCAACATTTTCACCTATATGTTATAAGTTTTGACTAAGTAGTATTTGATGTATCAGTTAAGGGTAAGGATGTATATCAAATGTCCTCATACAGCATTGTGAGAAACTTGACTGGACTATTTGCAGTGTGGCTGGTGGGAATAGCTGGAAGGGTTTACTTGCAGACATGCTTTGAATACCCTGCTGAATCAGATCATGCCAGGGTAGTAGATATTACATGAGCCACCAGGAGCTATGTAGTTACTTAGATATTCCATAACACTTTTATTTGCCCTGTCAAACATGGCATTTTGCAGGACTGCACATCACTTGTTCAAGGGCTTGCAGCTTTTTCATCACTTCTCCCTCTTATTGCTGCACTTTTGAAGAAGAGTACTCATGCAACTTGTGCTTCATGCTCAATGCACTGATCCCCTTAGCTTCTAGGCATGATCCCTGCGAGCTCTGCAGCTCTGAAGTGTCCTGCATGCAGTTTGGGAATCACTAACTGCCTCCAGTGTGCAGAGCTATCACAGTGGTGGCTCTTGGCATATGCAGTAGCAGAACTTCTGGCACTTAGGTGACATCTTTTCATCCAGGAGGCAAAGCTTTGGATCGCTTTCAGAGACTTAGAGGTTTCAATGCCACCTGGTATTTTAGACACTTAATTGCTGGTTTGCAACTTGTCTGTGGGAACTGAGACTGTCTTTCAAAGATGCTTTGGATGTGTTTGTGTTGTACAATACCAAGTGCTGTGGTACATACTCATTCTGCTGGAGCTAGTAGTGATCCACACGAGTACTTCAGCGTAGCACAGCTGCATGTCTGTGCAGAGATGCTCATTTTGGTATTAATGCTGAAAAGCCCTGCTGAGTTTCTGAGCTCCATTCTGCAGCCTGCTTGAATGCTGATGGTTTGTGTTATATTTAACTGCAGAGTGTAGTCAAGCCTTTAGACTTCCAAGTGTGACACTATGGATTCTGAGGAGCTTCAGCGTTCAAAAAATTTGTCGTCTCTTCTGTCAAATAAATACAGTTATTTTCTTGATAGAATTACTAATTTGTTGAGAAAAATGAGGAAAAAAAATAAACTGGCCATTTTAAAATAACTTTTGTCAAAGTATTTAATGAATACTAACCCCAAATAAATTAGAATCCAAAGCTGGATTGTAAGGGCTGTAAATAATAATATGGTAGGATAAGAC
This sequence comes from Erithacus rubecula, assembly GCF_903797595.1. Taxonomy (NCBI): domain Eukaryota; kingdom Metazoa; phylum Chordata; class Aves; order Passeriformes; family Muscicapidae; genus Erithacus; species Erithacus rubecula. The sequence continues at coordinate 44,697,138 of NC_136686.1, forward strand.
CTAGTGAATCCTGTATCCTTTTGACATCTCTGCTCTTATTTAATTAATTATCCAGAGTACTACTAAACAACATGTTAATGCAGTCCAAGGAAGATACTAATTGGTTAGAGGTGTCAACACTAACAGCACTAAAAGAGTAAGAAAACCTTTCAGCACATGATAACTATCTGTACAGGGATGAGAAAATCAAGATTCTGTCACCATTAAATTAATCTTAGAAAATGTATATATAACCTCATTTCCCATATATTTTATTTTATATTTTTAACCATATATAAAGGTATCTGAGTTCCTATACAGATCACAATTGAGAGACCAGTAACACAACTAAAATTAAACTATTTTTTCCTCAAAGTAAGTTAATACACTTGAGAGAGGGTAAATTGAAATGCAGGAACCCAGACAAAAGAGACATTGGGGTGAAGAAATGACAGTGAGGCACACTGCACTAGGTCTTAGGCCACCTTGTTTTTATTCTTGTCTCTGCTGCTAGCTTGCTACATGACCTTGATCCAATCAGTTCCTTATTTTATGCCTCAGTTTTTTCATCTGTTAAAAAATGGGGATAATGATACTGACTTGCTGATGAAAAATGCTTTTTTGAAATGTGGGTGCCATTATAAGCAGAGTATCAGATCACCAGGTCGGTAGTTAATGGTTCATGAATTTGTAACTATAATGTAAAACTATGTAATTTGTAACTATGATTTACTACAGGTAATTTACATTATTCCATTTAAATATGAGCCTTGGTTAACCAAAACAAACATGAAGGGCTTCAGTTTCAAAAGGGATTTTTTTTGGGGGGATTCAAATGACTTAACATATATTTAAAGTATGTGTATTAGATTTTTAGATGAGGTGAGTGTTTTTTAAACCACGTCTAAAGGTGTTTGGAGCAGATGCTCCAAAGTGTTCTGATAAGATACAGTGTAAGAATGAGAATGAGTAACCACAACAGTGTTCTCTAAGTTGATACAAAGCTACCCAAGTTAGCTGCGAATGATGTGATTTGCATGTCTGGTTGCAGCCCTGTGCAGACTACCCAATGCAGTTTTAGCACAGACTACTGCCCAGAGTTTGTCCTGGCCAATATGAAGAACATGACTGCTGTGTGGAAGTTGGAGCAGTGATCTGAGCACAGGCAGGAAGCCTGGCATGTCCTGAGTTCAGCAGAGCTGCTGTGCTTGCTGAACGAGTGTGAAAGCTGCTCCGGGCAGGCACAGGTGAGTTCTGCAAACACTACTATCCATCCTTTCATGTGACAACCAGAGATGGCTTGGGTGATGTCTACAGTTCTTCAGGATTTCCATTGGCAATCCTGGATATTGGATCGTGGACTTGTGGTAGAATTGAGGTAGAAAGGGCCCTCTGGAAATGACAGATCACTGTGTCCCAATCAAAGCACAATTCACTGAGAACAGGATGATCAAGGTGTTTCCTAATTGATTTTAATTCTGAGAGTGGAGATTTGTTGCAATGTCACTTCACTGTGATTGTTCTTTTTCACTCATCTAATCAAATATTGTTGTTTCAACTTGTGTCCATTTCTTGTCACTGTGCACCTCTGGTTCCACCTTCTACACCTTACCCTTGAGGGTCCTTGAAGACAGTAAAAGTATCCTTGCACAGCCTTCCCTTCTGAAGGCTGAACAAACCTACTGTTCTCAAACTCTCCCTGTCCATGATGTCCCTTCTCCCCTAGCACTATTATGGCATTTTGGTGGACCCCTTAGAGTCTGTTGGTGTCTTGTGCAGAAAGAAGCCTGTAGCACAGTCATGTTTAACTGTGTGTCTAGACTCCACAGACCTTACTCTGAAAAGATGTTCTGTATCCTGGTGGCCCCTCGCCTGCACTAGGGGTTCTTACTGCCCAGTTGCAGTACTTTGCACTTGTTTTTGGTGAGATTCCACATTGTCTCTATCCTCTGACATTTTGAGCTACCTCTGAATAGCATCCCAATGGTGTTTCCACATCCCCTCCACATGTCCCCATTTGGGACAATCCACATCTACTTGGGTGCACTCCATTTTATTGTCCAGGCTGTTGACCAAGATTCTGGACAGTACTGGTCCCAGTACTGATCACTAGGAAGCATCACTAGTATCTGGCTGCAGTTGGTTTTCATATAGCTCATCTCAACAAACAGCAAAAAGCTGTGTTGGAACACACAGGTCTCAGCTGTGTGTGGGCTGATGAGCAGAACAGAGCTTCCATAGTGAATCTGCAGTACAGTTTCTGGCCCCAGAGAATGCTCTTCTGCATATCAGAGATTATAGAGCTCTCCACAGTGTGATACAGTCTTACCTCTAAGAGGCTGCAGTACAAAAATAGGGCAATTATCTAAAAGTGTTGGCATGCATAGACCTCAAAGATATAAGAATAGGAAAAGAGTGTAATATGATGTGTAAACAGGAAATTTACATGTAAATGTAAAGAGGAAATTACATGAAAATTTGCCTGAATGTCAATTAGAAATTATTATTGAGAAGCATGTGATTATACAACAGTGTGTTCTGCAAGAACGTCTGAGTGTTATATAGTCAAAATCTTTTTTTTTTCCTCACATTTACTGAGAAAGAGATGAGATGAATCTTTCTATATCATTGTGTTTTGTAATAATTTTGTATGTTTGGTGCTTCTGATGTCTGTGGCTGTTAAATAAGTTCTTTGCTGCATTGTTACATTCTGGCTTTTTGGGCTTCATACCGAAGTCTTAACCAGAATAGACTGGGGGTAAAATACAGTGAAAGGTGGGATCAGAGGTGAGCTGCTAAACACAGATACGGATTTCAATTATCATTATTGTATATCTTTGTTTATGGATTATATTTTCTGGCTTTTATATTCTTATCACAGTGTAATCTGAATAGTTTTTTTCAAGATTATATGTGATTTCTAAATCCTATTTTTTTTTCCCTGATGTGAAAAGGGGAAAAAAAATGCTATTAGTCTGGAAGAGGAGGTTTCTTTTTAATGGCTGGACTTGAAATGTAAAGAAATCCACATTTCTGCCCTAATCCTGTAAGAAATCCCATTAGATAGTGGCTCTAGTGAAAGTTGTAGGTGATTTAGCTCCTGAGTGTGCTGATCTGATGCTACTTGGGATAGAAATCTCTGTTTGTGAGTTTAATCCTGCATGCACTCCAGATACTCTATACCAGTAAGTCAGTGTAAGTCTGGTGCAGTAGCATAATCTGCTTTACTAGTTAAAGTAAAAAGTTAACCTTTTACATGTATTTACCTGCTGTTCTGTCTTGATGGCATTCTTTTCTCCTAATGGTCTCCTCATATACTAGCTCTTGTAGTTAGTTATCATTATTTACTTAAGTTGCCTTCAAATTAACACAAAATTAGCTAAACCCACTTCGAAGCAAAGTGTCTGGCACTCTGTTTCACTGCAGTAGAGTGCACCTGTTTACACTAGATCACAATTTTCTCCAAATGTCTGATTTAAAGAAAAACATAAATGATAATTTCAACTACTCTCATGCCAAATCCTGTCAAAACATTTTTGCTTCTGCACATCATCATTATTCGTTTATGACTGCATGGCCGTGGGAAAAGCTTTTTTTAGTTAATTACAGACATAAAGCCTGCAGAGGGAGCTCAAACCCTTGTTTATGTGGGCCTCACTAAAATAGCATTTTTTTTCCACAGACAGTGGAGAAACTTGTTATTTAAATATATCAGAAATTTATCCTTCAATGTGTAAGGTTTTTTTATGTGGAACTTATCTATTTTGGAGATATACATGAGAGTAAAAGCCTTTCCAAAGTGACTGGAAAGAGTGTGGATTTCTGGGTCTTGGTAGGTGGCACTGTTTGAAATATCCAGAGCTGCAGCAGCCAGACCTCCAAGACTTTCTTTTCAGCCCTCATTCTGGATGGAAAATAGCTTCAGTAGGTCACTGTTCTGTCAGGTCAAAGCCAAAATAGTGCAGAAGACGAGATCGAACTCTGTGAGTTGGAGCTCGGAACAGGAATGTGGAGCTGAAGTCAATGAGGATAGGAATAGATAAGCTGATGAGGCTGTTGCACAAGTCCTTTAAGGAAGGACATAGAATGCTTTACTTTGGATGGGAGCAGATAAAAAACTTGTGGTTGAAAGAGATTTTTAAGAAAAATGTGATTTACTTTGCTGACTGTGATACATTTCATTGTGAATGTCCAGAGAGGAGAAAGGACCATAAATATCATTAGAATGAACCAGTAGCATTGCAATTCGGTGTTCAAAAAAGTAAAAAAAAAAAAAAAAAAGAAAGAAAGAAAAAAAAAGACATCTGTAAATCTAGCAAACAAATGAATCAAAGTGATGATGATGTTGGGAGGATGATACTGTGCTCCTTAATCCTCCCCTTGGCAGGTGCAGGCAAGGGCTGGGATTTGCCAACGCCATGTCCCTGTGCTGCCCCGGGTGCTCTCCAGTTGCAGAAGGACCCTGCCCTGCAGTTGTGAAGTATACTGAACCTTCACTGTCTTTTTTTGGAGATTAAATGAGAAAGGAATATGTTGTCTTCTATTCTGTCAACATTTTGGTTTTGGAAGAGACAGGAGTGTCTGTATAGCCAGAGTCTGGGAACCTGCCAAACTTGGCTGCTGGGAAGGCAAAACATGTCTGCAAGCTTGTTCTATTTTGAGAGTCTGTTAATATAATTAAGGATGGATAAAATAATTTTAGTGGTACCATTGGGTTTTTTTTTGTGAAAATAGGTTTTCCCTATGATTGCTTGTTGTGACACTGGCAGTGGGTTCTGGGACATGCTCAGAACTGCCTGAAAGAAAGATTGGTATTGGTCATTGGCTGCTAATTGCAAAGGTCTGTTAGCAACAAAGGAAAACTGAATTTTTTTTTTTTTTTTTTTGGTGTGTTTCTGGTGAAATTTTAAATGTTACTATTACCAGAATCAATGAGACAGATGGGGATCAGTTCATACTGAAATACTAATCTATATTCTCAGGGGAAGAGTTTCACCAATCACTCCAGCTTCTTTCATATCTTGTGTATACATGTCCTGGTTGTGGGCAAGACAGGGTTAATTTTTTACAGTAGCTGAGAGAGGGTGCAGCCAAGGCAAGGAGGTTGTTCTGCAGCACCTCACATCATTGCTGGAGCTGGGGGAAAGGAACTCTCTTCTGGGTCCTGTAAAGATGGCAGAGTGAAGGGTCCAGTGTTGTTTATTGTCAGGGGTGTTCTTATCACTTTACCTTTTTCGCCTCCAGTTGGAGGATGGGACAGGGAAATGGCTCATGGTTTTATGGTTTTAGTGGGAGTACTAAATGGAGAATACCATTCCTAAACTACAAAAATATGATAGAGGTTTTTTGAATTCTGTCTTCATGATGGTATAGATGGTCTGTCTTTCTCTAAAATGTAAATGGTATCTTTTGATATGAGGGGGGTTTTGTGCCCTTTTTTTTTTTTTTTTTTGTAGGGTTTTTTTTTTTTTCATGTACTATTCATGTCTTTCACTTCTTTAATTTGCTGGAAAACAAATCTTGAAAATCTCAAGTGCTGTTTTACTTGGAGAAAATGGGTTGGTATACTAACAGGTTTTTTGTGAATGAAATATTGTTGATAAATGATTATTTACAAGAACAATCAGTGGAGTAATCAGTGGGTTGTAAATAGTGAATAGAAACTTGTTTTTCGTCTTTGTTGTATATTTAGATCTACAGTCATCATAAGTTCCTCCTGGTGCACCCACATTGATCTCTAGTACTGGGAGGAAATCTAAAGCAGGGTTTTAGACACCTCTCTCCCTCCAACTTGTTCTAGTTTATTTTATTGCCAGAACCTCTCAGAGATTTGCAAAGACTCTAGATCAAGAACATATTTGCAGTTTATTGCAAACAGAGGCTTTTTGGAATATATTTGCCCAGTTCGCTGTTTCTAATCTAGTATCTTTGGTCACATGCAGTAAAGTAAAAACTCTTATTAACCAGTTGGTGCCTGACCATCTGTGTGTTGTAGTTTAATGGCAACTTACTGTTTGCAGCAAAACATGATCCATCCTGGATTCACATGGGTAGAGAGATTTATATCCATAAGAGTTAATTACAGAATGGACAAGCTATTAACCGTTCTTACTGGCTCAGTTTTTCAAAATATTAATAAATTGATGTAGAATAAATATTACACTCCTAGAAAGTTGCTAAATTCTTCCCCAAAGAAATTTGTTAACATTGTTAACCTTCTGAAAAAGAAAAAGATGTAAGTGTTGACATAGTGTCAACAATTAAGGACTTTTGGGTTTGAGTGGAAGGAATTGTAATCATCACTAGAAACCACAGATTTTTTTTTTTTTAAGCACACATGAAGCAAAATGTTTTGAATAAAACTGTGCATGAACTGCACATGTGACATGCATTGACTGCCTGGCTTATTCTGTTTCCTGCTGGGATCCTGATCATCCTCACTGTATCTGTGCCAGTTTCCACCCCAGCTTTCTCCTGAAGCTTTCCCTCCCAAGAAGCAGTCTGACAGCAGATAGGATTTTTCACCCTTGGATTCACTCCAGCCAGACTGACTCGCCTTACCCAGGACAATTCTTCAAGACAAGTCTTGTGGCCTTGCTTGCCCTCACGTGTCCCTGTGCCATGCTGAGGGACACACAATTCACACCGTTGGCAGGACCCCGTGCTACTGATCTGCAGCCCAATCCTCTCAATATTTAGGATACTTCAAACTGAAGAATGAATGAAAAATAATGATTGTACTTTGTATCTCATGGTCATCTGAGGTGCAAATAAGTTGCAGTCTGAGTTGTATAAATTGTGAAGGTGGGGGCTCACCCCTTGGCAGTGCTCACGTGTGTTGGTGCTCACCAGTGCTGTTGGATAGGGTTTGCTTCTCCAGCCTGTCTGAACAACCATTGTAGCTGTAGGTCCCAGGGTCACCATACCTCTTCCCAAGTATATTCCTAGACTGCCCAAGCAGGATGGCAGCAGTGGTTAAACTGTCCTCAGTACGGAGTGAGCTTTGGTTTCCTCAGTGCCTTTTCACAGCCAGTCTCTAATTGGAAAGTGAAAACCCACCTGCAACAAGCTTTCACTAATTTGGGTGCTATTCACTTCATGTCTGCACGTAGCAAACAATAGGCATTGTTGTTGGAAAACTGGGAAATTAGTAACTTGGAGGGCAAAAAGTCAATCCTTCTTCTTCCCTGTGCATGCTATGATTGCTACCAATGTTAATCACTGTTAATTGAGTAAGTTGGGGGAAAAAAGCTTGCTAAGCAAGCTTAACTTTAAAAACTAGATATTTGGAGGTCCCACTTTAAAGTCATTTGTTACATCTTCTTTAATTATATCATCCTTGTTACATTCTCATTATGGAAACACAATTTGAATGGAAACAGTAAAATTGTGATATCTAAACACTTAACCATAATATTGTAAATATATGGAGTTGCATTTTTATATCAGGAAATAAGTGACAAAATGTTATTTAGGATTTATTTTTTTTTTTTAGGATTGAATATGGTGTTGTGTATTCTGTGATCGCATATGCAATATACTGTAAATAAATACAATTTAAATGTGGTCATTATTGTGTAAATACATTACTGTGTTTCCAGGGGATTGGAAGTAGATGATCTTTAAGATCCCCTTCAACCCAAACCATTCAACAATTCTATGATTCCAGTTCTTACTTACCCAAGTAGTCTGTCAGTTCTCTCATACCTATAAAGGTTTTGCAAGGTTAAGCCAATGATTTCTAGTTACTAGTATTTAAATCAATAGAGGGATTCCCTAAATATTGGCCATGCTTCTTGAAATTTGTGTTACTTAATGCTGGTGTGTACTGTTCACATTTCTTCCTCTTAGTTCCTGCTAGTGCTCAGGACTGTTATTAAACCAGTTCTTTAGCTTATCACTGCAAGGTGTGCTTATAGATCCTGGAGTACTAGAGATAGCATCCAACTGTTGCAAGAGCTGACAGTTGTCCAGAGGATTACAAGTGAGATCATATCGAGTTTGGGGGGATCCTGACCTGTTATATGTTCCTTTGCATAATTGTTGCTAGAGGCAAAAGGGCAGGAAGGGTGCAGAATTAGAGCAACACATTTGATGGGAACTTGTCATCTGAAAAACAGTTTGCATTGCCTGTCATCTTTTGTTTGGTAGAAAACAGGCTGTGACATAATACCTGTCATTGCCAGCGGGTTTTTCCCTGCACCCAGGAGTAAAAAAATCCCATGCAGTAGCAGTCAGAGGTCTGGGCTACCTGTGTGACTGCATAGCACCTGGCTGTTCTAGTGATCTGGATTTACATACAGGGGCCCACCTGCCCCAGTTAAGGAGGGAAGGAGATATGGAGAGACTTAAAATTTTTAAAAAATTGAAAGAAGAAGAAGGAAAAAAAGAGAGAGAGCGAAAGTAAGTCTTGATCCTTGGAGAGGAGATGAAGCAATGACTTCTAGCATTGCTTTTGGACCAGAAAGAATTCAGTGCAGAAGGGGGAGAATGGTCAAGGCAGACCATGCCAAGTGTACCTCTAGGTTGTTAGTAAGGAGATGGGCCAAAAGCTTGTAGCAATGAGAGGAAGTGTGGAATTTAAAATTTAGTTTCTAGTGAAAAAATGGAAAGTGAAAGAGAGAGAGAGAGAAAATACATAATTCCCTGATACTTGAAAACGTTATTTTTTAATTACAGAATAGTACCCAGTGTTGTGACATCTGTGGAAAATTCATGCCTTAGAATTAGTTCTAATCTGCATAATAGAGTAGGTGTGTTGACTGTTTTATTTAAGAGTGTGGAGTGTGTTTTAGGAGATGATGATGGTGGTGATGTTGATGATAGGAATACTAAAGATTAAAAGGTTTTTGACAAATGCAGTGGTATCATAGCCACTAAGAAGCAAGTTCTCCCATGTTTCCTTTTTTTTTTCTATCTTTCCTGTGCTGCATATGGTTTTGAAATTGTTGTTTGCTAGTTTATTTCTGACTTAGGCTCTGGCCAGTATTTTTTTTTTTGTGTCGTTATAAATGCCTGGTATAAAATATTTTGGACTGAACTCAAGGTTAATGTAATTTTAACCAGCCAAACTTGATGTACCTCTGATACAGCTTTGTGGAAGAGGCACCTATCGCTTGATAGCTGTGTGAAACTGTTGCCTACAGAGATGGGCTCTTGACACTGTCTGCCAGCCTCAGGCTGTCCGCTTTGTGTCTGCTTTAATTGAAAATTAATAGTTAGGGGGTTGCTATGGAAATGATACCATTGCTTGCAGACAGCAAACCCAGCTTTTTGCAAAGAGACACTAGTGGTATTGTTTGTCCTTGTTGACCTCAGAAGTTCAAAAGCCTGGAGGAGGAAAGGAGATGCAAATATTTTACTTAAAAAAATTAATTTGCATATTTATAACATTATTTTTGAATGTCAGAGTTATCAAGTTTTTTTTAACAAACTTTTGTGGGTAAAATGAGACTGTAGGCTTTTAAATGTTATGTTAATTGTTATTACACCGCTTTGCAGGTTGATAAGGCAGTATTGCTGAAGAGCACATTATGTTATCATTCTAGTGAATGTAAACAGATTCGTGTGAAAATGTTATTTGACTGATGTGATAATGGAAACTATCATTTGTTTCCTCTGGAGTACCTAAAGTCATTTGTATCCTTGTATACATTATTCACAGTTTTTTGAAATGTGAAAGCACCATAAAACTGTGGGCAGTTGAGAAAAATAAAAAATAACTTTAAAAAAAGTAGATTGGGAAACCTTATTCTCAAAAGAGAGCTGATAAACAAGCTGCATAGAACAGTTAACCTTAATAGTAAGAGGCAAATTTAAACTGGTTTTTATTTATTTTTGTGCGTTTTTTTAAATGTTGCTGCCTAAATAATAGTTGTATATAGACAATGTCATGTGATTGTGGGCTTTTTCGTGCTTTGTTCATTCCTGTGATAAGGCATGTGTTCATATCTGCGTGTGTGCTGCCACCCCCCAGTCACCCACCCATCCATGGGGTGAGCGCTATCGATTTTTTTTTTTTCTTAAGAGTGGGCATTCTGAACCTCTGTTTCACTGTGCAAAAACACTATCAACACGCTATTTAACGAGTAAATTCTCTATTAAAAAGTGAAGAAAAATAGCTAACCCGCAGAATATTAAACTGTTCTCTATCAGAGTGCGACAGAATAAGTGCTTTCAGTTCATTTCAGAGTAGGTGGAGAAACTGTGTAGCCTCAGGGGTTGAAGGTGAAATGTGAAATTTGCTGTAATTACTTACCCAAAATGTCTGTATTAAAGGCTATTAGAAGCAGTTATTTTAAGTACTTCTTTATCCATCTTCCCCTCCTCTGTTTAGAATTTAAACGTACTACAAAAGTAGAGGCAGATGTTACTCATCTGAAGGCACTACTGCGGGATAGATACCGCAGGGCAGTGGCAGGAGCTGCGCTGGTCCCGGCTCGCCCCGGAGCGCATTGTTCGGCAGCGCCGGGCTCGGGCTCGGGCTCGGGCTCGGGCTTTGCCTCCCCCCGCGCCGCGCCGCCAGCGCCGGCTCTGCCTGCGCTCCGCTCCGCGCGGCAGCGTCCTGCCCCCGCTCCTGCCCCCGCTCCTGCCTCCTGCCCCCGCTCCTGCCTCCTGCCTCCCGCACCCGCTCCTGCCTCCTGCCCCCGCTCCTGCCTCCTGCCTCCCGTACCCGCTCCTGCCCCCGCACCCGCTCCTGCCTCCTGCCTCCCGCACCCGCTCCTGCCCCCGCTCCTGCCTCCTGCCTCCTGTACCCGCTCCTGCCTCCGCTCCCGCACCCGCTCCTGCCCCCGCTCCTGTCTCCCGCTCCTGCCCCCGCTCCCTCTTTTGCCTCCGCACCCGCTCCTGCCTCCTGCCTCCCGCACCCGCTCCTGCCCCCGCTCCTGCCTCCTACCTCCCGCACCCGCTCCTGCCTTCCGCACCCGCTCCTGCCTCCCGCACCCGCTCCTGCATCCGCACCCGCTCCTGCCTCCTGCTCCTGCCTCCTGCCTCCCGCTCCCGGCAGCCCGCTCCTGCCGGCCACCGCCGGCGGGTTGCTTCGACTTCAAGTAGTCTTTCGCCCGAGTTAGAGGCCATAAAACTCAGGCGGTGCTATGCCCGCCTGGGATGTAACTACCAGCAAACTCGCCGGTTCTTGCAACACGGGGGGAACCACTGCAAACAAAGCTGGGGTTTACTGGTTACAGCCAAGCAGGGAGTGCGAGCAAGGAGCTGTAGTTTTTACCCTTACACTTCGAGGTTACCGTTTCCCCTCCCTTTATTTTGATGGTGTCTACACAAACACTGCTAGACTACCTACAGTATGAAATCTTAAAACTCCATGTGGTGTTGTGAGCTGGTAGCAGATGGACTTTCTTTTGCATCTGCTGTGTACAGACTTGGCTTTGTACTCTTTTCCTGGGGGAGAGAAAGTCTTTCTTCTCTGCTAGTTGATTCCTGTTTTTGTGAAGCAGCTAAGAAAACATCTGTGGCAGGCAGAAAAATTGACAAAGGATTGACAAACACCATTAGCTGAAAATTTTCCATTTCATTGCAACTATGCATTGTTTACTTTACTGTAAATATCTTAATACATCATCCTCTGAATATGCTGGCACAGAGACTGGAGCACTGTGATTTCAATTAAGGTTAGTAATTGATGGTATCTAGTGTTCAAAGGCTGAGGCTTGATTAACATCTGCTTGGACAAATTGTCATTGTTGAAGTGGTTTTGATGTGAATTGAAGATTATTTCTCTCTGGCTTATCTGATGTTGTGGCTGTGAAATGCTTGTCTTTAGTTTGCTTATTTTTGTAAAATACTTCCTTTGGCTGTAAATTGCAGAGCACTGGAGCCTTACCAAAAGTGCAGTGTATAATGGCAAGCTTGCCCTAAAAAGGGAAGCAAGGAGTATATTATTCACAGCCATGAAAGCTCACTGAAGACTTGAGAGACTCAAACTGGTGCTTTTTAGGGAAAAAAAAAA
>NC_136686.1:44714081-44724081 GCF_903797595.1 Erithacus rubecula
CAGTAAGTTGGTTTCTGTAAAATAAATTTTTTGTCATGTACCACCTCTCCTATTGTGCATCTGGTGAGAACACAGGGTGGGTCTGGTGAAAAGGAGTATTTTGCACCAAAAAAAGGATAACCTTGCAAGTAGAAAATGCTGAAAACTCTAGAAAGGATCTGTGAAAAAATTAGTTTATGGCCAGCAGATAAAAACCCCTCAAGGGATACTGAAGGGGATGATCAGGAGCCTAGATGAGAAGTCAAGTAGTCGTGAGGGTTAAACAGACTGTCTCATGAAAGAAGGTACTATCACGATATTCAAAGATCAAGGGAGGGGAATTACCAATGACAGTTGTTGCAAGCTCCTCAGAAAAAAAAAAAAAAAAAAAGGGGCTAAAAAGTTGGCCCTGGCCTTGTAGTTTGTAAGTCCTACAGACTCTGTAAGAAGCTTGAAGCTTTTTTTTTTTTTTCTTTTTTTTTAAGGGAATTTGCCTGCTAGGCAGGTCTTCCCTAGCTCTCACAGTTCTAATTATTTCCTACTGCCCTAATGCTTTCTCTCTACTAAATTCTCCATTGACTGTAATAAAGTCTCCCTACTCTCAAGAGCTTGGAGAACTGTCTTTTTTTTTTTTTTTTTTTTTTTTTTTTTTTTCCTTAAGACTGGGAAAGACAGGGAGAGAAAGGGAGTGAGTGTGCTTACCAAGGTGGGGTTTCCAAGCTGTCGTTGCTCAAATAGGAATCTTATCCTGAAATTGGCTGCTCATTTCTGCGTGGGCTATAGTAATGCACTCTAGCAGGCTTTTGCCATTCTCCTGTGTGTAAAGTACATATCTTACAGTCCTGTACACACTACTCATACAGATAACACTGGCCTTCATAGGGATTTTTTTCCTAGCAAGTGAAAATAAATAGCAGGTGGAAATTAATTAGACTTTCCTTGCTGTTTTGGGAAGTGAACTGTTGTTTAATAATCACATGAGTGTGACAACATACTCCTCAATTTTAGAAAGCAGATAAATTACTGTGCCCCAAACTGACCTGCCATTTTTATTAGTCCAGAAGAATTGAGATGGTATGAAAGGAAAAGATGCAGCCTTTAAAATGCAGGTTAGCTTTTAGTTAAGATTGAATATGATATTCTACCTTCAATACCTTTATCTGACTGTTGGTGCCAGTCAGTTAAAAGGATGTTCATTTAAACATCTGATAGATAAACCATAGTACACAGACAATAGGAAAAATAGTTTATAGTGGAGAGATAAATATTTTAGACAATGCTTTTTTTTTTCAGTTGCAGTTTAGCACAAATCAATTAATCTTATTTCCTAATGCTTCCTCATGCCAGGCAAGTGCACCTGTTAAGATAACACTGCAGGGCTGCAGGATGGATGCATGTTTTCTTCACCTGAAACCATGTGTGGATGGGGATGCAAGAACCTGCTGGTTCTTGTCTCAAGTAAAATAAAACTCATCTGTGGTAATTTGCAAAATCCAGTTGTCAATTTTATTATAAATCTGTGTTCAAAATGGCTTTCAGAGGCCCACCATACGAGTGTCCACTTAAAAGTTTTATACTACAGTTTGAATTCTTCAGAGTATCATTGATTTTTCTGTTGGGACCAGGACACTGTTGTCCCACTGCTGTCTATTTTATCTATGTTTGAACTTTTTACTTTATTCACAACTAATGTCTTCAATAGTGAGAATACTGTAAATAGTAAAACAATGATGTCACTTGGAATAGATGATTTTTTTAATGATGAAAGTTTTTTTTTTTCTTATGAAAGATGCTGATTTTGATCACTGATGCAGATGATAATACTTTCTGATTAATCTATGTCCTGTAATTTACAAGTGGAAGCTCTGTTTTTCTAAAAGAACTTCCAGCACAAGGTGTTTGGGCATATTTCACATTTTTACAGGGAAAACTTACTTGAGCACAATACAGATACCTAATAATACAAATACTTTATTTTACAGCATTACAATAGTGTTTGACCTAATTACTGTTTTAAACATATTTAGAAATTATACAATGACTTGTCTCCGCTTACCTCAAGCTTTCAAAGCTGTTTTAGATAAAGTAAAAAAAAAAAAGAAACCAAAACACCTTTACAAACGTTCTCTTAGCTTTCCAAATTTTTTGTTCTCACACATTCAGCTACGTCCTTAATATTTGGCATTTTGATTTATTAAGCAATCTTAAGTATTAAAGGCTTTTAGCGTACTCCAGTGCAAGACTTCAGATGCATTGTGCCTTGTGTCAATGATGAATTAATTCCAGCAGAGCACAAAAGTTACTATTATTTAAGCCTAGCTCCTCACCTCTGCTTTTACATCACAGTCCAGTTTCAAAAGGCTGCAGACTGGGCTGCCTCTTACGGAGAGAAGCGAGGCAAAGGAGGGTGTGCAATGTCTGTGGATGTCCCAGCCTGGGCACCCTACGGCCAGGGCAGGGCGCAGTGCGGGGCTCCCGGGCCCGGGGCAGCAGCAGCAGCAGCAGCAGCAGCAGCGGGCCCGGTGCGGGTCTCCCTTAGCCCATGGCGGGCAGCAGCAGCAGCAGCAGCAGCAGCAGCAGCAGCAGCAGCAGCGGGCCCGGTGCGGCTCCCGGGCCCGGGGCAGCAGCAGCAGCAGCAGCGGGTCCGGTGCGGGTCTCCCTTAGCCCATGGCGGGCAGCAGCAGCAGCAGCAGCGGGCCCGGTGCGGCTCCCGGGCCCGGGGCAGCAGCAGCAGCAGCAGCGGGCCCGGTGCGGGTCTCCCTTAGCCCATGGCGGGCAGCAGCAGCAGCAGCGGGCCCGGTGCGGGTCTCCCTTAGCCCATGGCGGGCAGCAGCAGCAGCAGCGGGCCCGGTGCGGGTCTCCCTTAGCCCATGGCGGGCAGCAGCAGCAGCGGGCCCGGTGCGGGTCTCCCTTAGCCCATGGCGGGCAGCAGCAGCAGCAGCGGGCCCGGTGCGGGTCTCCCTTAGCCCATGGCGGGCAGCAGCAGCAGCAGCGGGCCCGGTGCGGCTCCCGGGGTGCGGCTCGGCTCGTGCGGCCCCGCGGGGCTGGCAGCGCGGGCGCGCCTCGCGTGAGCGGCACGTGCGGGGCACGCCGAGGCCGAGGCGCCCCCTGGCGGCCGCGCGGGCGCCGCTCCCGCTGCTGCCCCGGGCCCGGCCTGGGCCGAACTTAAGCCGAGCCTAGGCCGCGCCGCCCCCGCCAGACCGCGCTTAGGCCGTGGCCGGACGCCACAGACCCCGCGAACCGGGCCATGACCGCACCTGTCATAAATCGAGCAGGTTTCATTGCGGCACGGCGCGCTATCCTGCTATTTGTACAAATAAAAGACCCCGTCTTGGTGCAAAATAAACACAAAAGCACTGTTGTGACTATAACAGGGAGTCATATACTAATTTATATAATAAGTGGTTGTGCACGCTTTATTCAAGATTATGGCTGCAAGAAATGGCATGAATTGCTGGGTGTGTTTAATGCTGGATTATAGCAATTTGAAACATGTCAAACACATGGCTAATGCCTCATGCTTCACTCATTCTTGCGTAAACCTGCATAGCCACCATCCATTATACCCTTGGTAACAACACAATTCTGCAAGTAAATATTGTTACACTAAGTAACCTTTCAATTCAAGTTGTTTAGGAAGAGAAAATGCAATCTTGTGCAGTCAGTTCCAGTGTCAGTTTAATGTTTCAAAAGGGAAGTGGTGTAGAGAATAAGTATCTGTACAGTGGCTTGCTGGCTTGGAGCACACACGCGTGCACGTGCGGGCACACGGGCACATTCACAGCATCCAGTTCACTGCAGGGGGGAAAGCAAAACTGTGCCTAACTCAACAAGGTGGAGGATTTGATATGGGTGGGAGCTTGGCCACGCTGGCAGGATTAGGTATTCAACCTGCAGTGCGACCACATTCTAAAACTACAGTTCTACAATTTCACTCTCTCTTGCAGACAGCAGCAAATATTTTCCCCATACCTTTGTTTAAAATGCCGGGTAGCAAAGCTTATATCCCACCTTTGGCCCTGAGTGTTACAGAATCAGAGCTGAAGTAGGTGCTGGTGAATGTCTGTGAATGTGGGTGCGTGTGTGCCTGTGTAGGCACGCTCATGACTGACAGCGAGTGTGACAGCAAGAGAAAAGAGAAGGATTAGAAAGTATGAATGTGTATAAATGTATGTAAACAGGGACTGGTATATTTTTTCTTGTCCTGTTTGAATTACCAAACTTACAGCCTCAGTATCTGGCTGATACAGGTATATTTCCTTCGTGTTTATTTGTGCTTATTTTGGTAACAATCTGCACTACTGTTGTAAAAGCAAGATACAAAGTGCATTAGTTTGCTCAGTGAGATGTTGCAGGTTCAAATTATTTTACTACCAATAACTCAAGTTACTGATACATAGACATCAGAAATTATTCTTGTTTAGATGTTTAGTGTGTAGGGATTTAGAGTTGATAGTACATACGCGCATGAGTGCGTAGACTTACGTATATACGTATGTCTATGCAAGAGAAAAGAAGGGAAAAGAAAATGATTTTATGCTCTTGCTTTCTCCAGCAGCCCTTTTTTCAGTTGCCGACAGTGAGGAGGGGGCTGGGGACAACCAACACAATGCATTACTCTAGCCAAAGTTTTAGTGTTGTTTTTTAAAATACCATTTTAAAACTAGAGAAACACCCCCGACACTTTATTTTTAACATAAAATTGTAGGGTCTCTTTTTTCTTCATAAAAATACTCAAGTGTTTCTTCACTCAAAATAAATTGTTCTTTCTAGTATTGTTACTCTGTAGTTTCATTCTGTCTGTACCCAGCTGTTGGATTTGTTGTTTTCTATTGCCAGAGTAGTGTTACTGGTCAGGTTACGCTAAAGCCGATTCTGCTGGCTCACAGGCACTTTAACTGTAGAGCCTGAACTGCACTCTGGGGCTTTGCAAGGATACAAAATCCACAAGACATAAAACCCTTCGGTTAATATGACCTGGAAGACATTTAACCCTTCTTTGTTAATTGTAATGAAACAGTCAGAGAGATGTAAAAACAGGAGGGATGATGTATTTATTTATTACATTTCTGGGTGTTTTGTAATGTTTTGATTATCTAACATTTATACCCCTTTGCCCTTTTAATGTGCCTGGCTAAATGTACCACTGTTATTGTCTAACGTTTGAATTTGTAAAAGATGAACCTGTCTGTTGGTTAAATCTTTGTTTGACTAAAAGAGGATTAACATTTGAATTTCCCAAATTTCCAAATCCTTGTAACGATACAGCTGATGAAGTTTTAAATAAATTTTCTCTCTGATATACATGTCCTTTTATTGAAAGTAAATATTGTAAAAATCAGAAAGGGCTGTCTGCTTCCACAGTTGTGGCATATCCACATTAGAATTTTCATATAACTACTAAGGGCAATCAGACCCTTTTCTCTGAATATTTTAAACATTGTACATGTAAAATTTATGCCTAATTTGAATACTTATTAGCTGCCTAATCTCAGAAAAGAGTATTAGCTTTGTTTTTGCCTTGTAAAATTCATCACTGCTTGTATCACATTTTCCATTTCTATTATTTTTCTTCGCTGATGTTCATAAGTGTTTTAGAAGGACTGTTTCTTCATAAACACATCTGGTGCTGCTGTTGTTTACTGGGCTGTAACAGCTGCCCTCCTTTATGTTAACTGTGTTTGTGTTTAGGTTTTTTGCATCCTGTTTATTTCTGACCAGACAATCCTTAAATAACTCATCTTTTACTATTTTAACATTTTTTCACACAATATATACTTTTACTATATCTTGTAGGAGCTTATTTGTGGTAATTCATACTGCATTTTAATTAATATCCCATGCACACAGTTGAAGTTGTAATGATTCTTTTCCTGTTTTTTTTAAATCTTATTTTTTTTAAAGGAAAGGCAGTTGCTCATACTTTGCAAAGAACAAAATAACTAAGTTAAATAATTTTCTATACAGCAAGCTTTGTCTCCTTTCCCGAGTTTGCTTACACATCCCTCTCCCTTCAGAGGTGTTTTTTAAAATCACAGCTCAGCCAGGTTGTTGTGAGGACTCTTGTCAGTAGGTCGGGAGTGAGGATGAAGGAAGGGAGCTCCATTCTGACCCTGCAAGAGCAGGAGAGGACTTTGGTGGCTCTGAGAAGAGACGCTGACCTTTCCATATTACAGATACAAAATGCGCCTTGAAATTCTGGTTTGTAAGGGCACGTTGGTTCTTTATTTACTGCAAAGATTTCAACTGATCTTGGCAGGACATCTCATTGCTATCCTGAAAGTACAGTATATTTATGCAGTGAAAATGATAAAACATTTATTACTGTAGAGAAGGTAATATGCATAATTTATGCTGTTTTTAGCACAATCATTAGTGATATTCTTGATAGATTTTATTTCCAGCTTTCATATCTAATACATGCCTGGAAAATTAATTTTATATCTTTCATTTATTTGCCTATGTTAAAATTGAGTTTTAAGTCATCTTCAAGTGAACAGTTTGATTGCTGCTCATGCATAAGCTTAATTACTTCCCAGGAAGGACAGTATTAAATGTTTTAAATGTCAGAAAAATAAATGAATATCAGGCGTTTGATTAAAAAAATAGGCAATATCTGACGTGTTTGCAGCAGGAGCTTTTTCTTAAAATGCCTCCGAGGCAAAATTTTATTTAGTCACAAAAAAGGAGAAGCCCATTATACTATTTATCATTGGTTGATACCATATGATTTGTAACACCCTTACAAAATTTTAATTTTGTATGATTAGCTGTGCATCATTAAACAACAGCCTTGCATAAGATATGCTGTAAAATTCTGACAGAATCAAGATAGTGAATATTTTAAATAAGGCTGTATAGTCATCCATGGTTGTCAAAGCTAGATAATAGGAAATATAGAGCAGTGTGTGAAATCGTGCCTTCACTTAAACTGGTTTTATAGGTAGACCTTAAAACGTAGTCGTTCATAAATGCTATTGACCATGCTGCGTGCATGGTGTGTTATTTTGGCCGTTAAATGTAAGCACACAAAGCTTGCTTATAGAAATCATAATTCCAGTGATTAGCAGCTGTATGAAAGCAGAGTTTGCATTGCATTTCTTGGTAAACGGCTCTGCGAGGCTTTTTTCTTCTTCTAAAGATGCTGTCTGTGTAATTGGCAGAGAGGGACATCTTGATAATGGAAGTGTGAAGGTGTAACGCGTGTGTTAATTGATACTTCTTAATCACTTTTAGGTATTAAGTCATGATGCAGGAATCTGCGACAGAGACAATAAGCAACAGTTCAATGAATCAAAATGGAATGAGCACTCTAAGCAGCCAATTAGATGCTGGCAGCAGAGATGGAAGATCAAGTGGTGACACGAGCACTGAAGTAAGCACAGTAGAACTGCTGCATCTGCAACAACAGCAGGTAAGTTTGTTTTGTTTCCTGTTTGTTTTTAAACAAATAAAGGGCTGTTTTCAGAGGGGCACCTTTTTGGAGACCCTCGGTGTGTGCTGAATGTGGAGTGTCGTGGAAGTGAAGAGCGTGGGGCATTATTTGTTGTTGTTTTAATGCACGATAATGCTGAAACGGAAGGATCCCGTTCTTGTGGCAGCAGCATCTTGCTGATATGGCTGCATGCCACCAGGCTTGCCTGGTGATTAAAACCCCGCTGCGTATTTATGGAAGTTGTGCCGAAGCCTTGCAGTGCATGTTTTCAGGAGCTGTTAGTTTACTGTGCGATCCGGGCGCGCAGGACGTGCTGCGGGGTTTTCCACCAGAGGGCCACATTCGTTGAGACTTCGCTTCGCTCGCAGTGAATTGTGCCAAAGTCGGAGCTGGGCAGTGAAGGGACCCTAGTGAAGGGACCACAGTGACTTTTCTCAATAAAAATACTGTCATAGGTGTAATTAAAAAGTGTTGGTTAGTTCAAAAGCACTGAAATAAAAAAGGCAGTGTTCCTATCTGTGTGCGCTTGCGTGTGTGAGTTGTAATATGGATGTGTAATTTTGAAAACATGGGGAGGGAGAAGAAGCAGCTTTTCTGCAGGTTTGTTTTCATTCTCATTTTAAAAACACATTTTTTAAGTTTGTCTGTTTGTGCTCACAACAAGTTAATGGAGAGCTGCTGTTATGTTTAAAACTGTGATATTCTACAGTCCTCTGGCTGCTGACACCACCTAATTACAAGATGCAATCCATTAATTTTTGTCACTGTAAGATTTCTCTTCCTTTTAAAACCTGAACAAACAAAACTCTTTTTTTGTTTACCTAAGGAGCTGTCTCTCCATCAGGGAGCACAGATTGTACTATTCACTGCACTATGCAGTGAAGCCCAAACTGTTTGGTAAACAATCTGATTTTGGGGTCTGATTCTGCAGAGTGCTCAGTACCTGCTTCAAACTCCTGAAAGTCTTCACTCCCTCATCCTTTCATTTCCTGAGCCCACTCAGCACCGTTGGAGTTCAAACCCTTAATTTTAAATGCTGAGGTTTTTCATTGCAATGTCAGGTAATACATTAATGAAAGGAAAGTTGTTTTCTGTTAGGTAAAATATTATAAAAACGCTGTTTTATAGAAACATGTTTTAACATGATAGATACATTGCATGTGCACGGGCCTCTGAAATAACAGGTCATAATAGCTCTTAAAATTGAATAATTTTTAGTGCTGAATTAAGCAGTGTACACTAGCTACGTTTATAGTTAAATATTTTAAATGTGACAGAAAATGTTGAAGAAGGAAATAGTTGTAGATTGAAATATGAGAAGTTGTTAAGGCTTAAATCCGTGCCTTGTTTCAAATTCAAGTATATTCTGTTTTAACAATTGAGCACTTACAGTATGACAGTCTGAAGAAATGCAGGTTTCAGTGTCTTCATTATGTTCTTAGCAGGTTTTTACCTCTCTAGATATATGTGATTTTATATATATACACCTTATGTTTTTATGCTCTTTTCATATAAAATTGTATACATACAAGTAATTATAAAAATTTATTATTGTTTTCATTGAAAATCATGCCATCATCTTTATTCAGGTGTTCAGATTATAACAGAATTTTAAAATCTTTGTTGAGAAAGAGTGTATCAAACTGGTGAATATCTTTAGAGAACGAAATTTAAGGGAAGTAGTTTAAAACACAAAAATGCTAATAGAATAATGTGCCACTTACATGTTTCTCAAAGTAGCAGTCCTAGGCATGTGTAGCCAATTTGTCCATGCAGGCAGAGATTCCAGTAGATAGCATTTGCAAAGACCACAGAGAATTACAGCTGAAGATGAAAATATCCAGTTGAGTACTAATAACAGACAGGTTCTGAGGGGACAGGCTTAGAAGTGACAATCTTTTCTTCAAAACTGTGATTAGATCTTAAATAAGCAGACAGGCAAAGTAAAACCATGGGTACAGTTAATAGGACTCAAGAGGCATTTTATTGTAGGGTCTGCACCATAGGATTTAAATACAACTTGAGTTAGGCATATGAATCCTTCTATAAAATATGTTGATGTGAAACATAAACACTAGTAAACATACAGTAGGATGTCCTTCAAGTAACAGGCATAGATAGCTTTGTACTACTTTTGCTTTTCTTCCTCCTTTTTCTGTTTCTTCCCCTGTTTTTGACAAAATGCCTTTTGGAATATGAATTAAGAGGAAAATGCTGGCTGCTTTTATTATTGTCACTGTATGAACTCTCTAAAATGATATTTGTAGTATGTGAGTTGTCTGGAAAACTTTGATACACAGAAAACAGAGGAAACCCTAAAAAATATTATTAAGATTTTTTTTTTTATTGTTTAAATATGTGAAAGATGTACTCATGGTTAAACATTCTGGATTTGCCTTCTCTGAATCATTTCATTTTGAGTCTTCAAATAGACAAATTGAGGGGTTTTTATGGCTTTTTCTAAAGGAAGCAAGTAAATGATTGCTGGTTTTAATAATTTCCTTCAACTGGGCATCTATGTAAAGGGATGCTAATGCTTAAGAATAGGTTTATCAGCTGAGTAAAATCACAAAATAAGTTTTTACT